>NC_037679.1:42351928-42560363 GCF_003255815.1 Theropithecus gelada
AAAAAAAAAAAAAAAAAAAAAAAAAAAAAAACCCAGAAAGAAAACACAGGATTCAAACTATTAGTAAGTACACCTTTACTTCTTTAGCTAGATGATGGGAAAGGTATTTTATCATTATTGTACTTTTAAATGTATATATTTCACTATACTTTTCTTATATATCTTATAATAATGTTTGTAGTGGCTGAATAAATGAGGGAATGCTAAGTATCTACTGTTGTAGACATACTACATATCTGAATACTATAATTTTGATCAGCATAAATAATTTTCATTCATGTATTCTTTTATGCATGCAAAAGTATTCTTTTGATTCCACAGGTCTATAATCTGATGGTAGAGTAGACTCTGAAAATAGATGGAGCTTATTATTTAGCAGACAGAGCAGGTAATAAAAAGATGCTGAAAAATGGAAAATGTTACATACTGATAAATGCCCAGGAAAAAACAAGTAGGATAAAAACAAATGGCTAGAGAGTGCCTTGGGGAGTATCGCTATTGAGGGGAAGAGTACTTTATATTAGAAGAAAAAGGAAGTTCCCTCTAAACAGGTGACCCTGGGTGATCTGAAAACACTGGCTATTTAAATCAGAAACTGAGGACAGGATCCTGAACTTATAGTTGCAGTTATAGATCCTAAAGTAAGTTGCATTATTTGAGTGTCCTAGTGTCAGCAACCTGTCAGTATTTATCATTCTCTAACAATTTAAGTGCAATCATGGATAACGGGCAATTAAACAAAAAAAGACATGTTAGTCTAAATTACAGAAAAAGGAGTAGACTGACATTTGGAAATCTTGTGTTCTAGGTGGACAAATTATGCAATTTTCTACATCATCAATTCTATCGATTATAAAAGGTAGAATTGGATTGGATGGTGTCTAAGATTCTTTGAGTGTAAAACTCTAAAAGTGTATGAGGAAATAAAGGCCAATTTGGAGTTTTGTTTTTTTTGTTTTTTTTTGTTTGTTTGTTTGTTTTGATAGATTCTAGCTCTGCTGCTAGGCTGGAGTGCAGTGACGCAATCTCGGCTCACTGCAACCTACAACTCCAGGGTTCAAGCGATTCTCCTGCCTCAGCCTCCGTCACGGCTGGCTAATTTTTGTATTTTTAGTAGGGATTTCGCCATGTTGGCCAGGCTGGTCTCAAACTCCTGACCTGAGGTGATCTGTCCGCCTCAGCCTCCCAAAGTGCTGAGATTATAGACATGAGCCACCATGCCCAGCCGAGGATTTTTTTTTTAAAAGAAGTTATCATTTAGAGTAAGTAAAATACATATATGGATGTGTAAGAATTATTCAAACTAGCTTGTGGCAACCTGACAATTATTAAAGCCATTAGTAAATACCAATGTGCCTGTTCAGATATAAACCAAGTGTTTCTTTAAAATGATAGAATTGTCATTAAAATATTTTGCATATTCAAATCAGTGATTATGATATATGGGTTTCACATGCATGAAGGTGGGGATTCCATTAGATGGTGATTCCATTATATAGACTTTCAGCTTCATAATGGGGTTTTCATTTGAAGCAGTCACAGCCACAAATTAATTTTCTATTAACTGATGATCTCATCAAGAATGAAGCAAAGGCTATTTAGGTTTCCCTGAATTTAGCAGTAGTTTCTCAGACTTTCACAAACCGCTGGTTTTAGCACTGAGTTGTAGGAGAGGAAAATGAAAAACAATCTGTTTTTATTTGTAGCATGATTACAATGTCTGATTTTAGATGGAATCTAATGAACTTGGCTACTTTATAATTTTATCAGCCAGCTTATCTCATAAAATTAGAAGAAGGCATACTGGGTCAACCTTTCATCAATTTACTAATTATAAGAATAATGTAGCATTTTTTGTTTCCTATTATCTTTGAATATTTTAATGAGATGAAACCTAGCTTTTCAAATGTACTGCTTCTATTGATTGTCAATATTTGACAGGTCAGTTAGAAAATGTGCCAAAGCATCTACATACTAGTTTTTCTCTCTTCCCTTCTATATTGTACTAAGTAGTGGAAACGTTTTTCCTCTATTATTATTTCACTGTATTGAAAATAATATTTGAAGTTGGAATTTTTAAGGATGGTTAGTTGAAACGAACAAATTCTGTAAAATTTCATCTGACTGTAGCTTTAAAACATAAGAGCTTCATTGAGGCCAGGAATAGCTTCCAGGCTACAAATCAACAAATGACATTTTATAATTTTAGTTTTCATAATCCTTTTTTAAATTTGAATATGTATGTATTGTTTTCTCTCAGCACTCTTGTCTAAAGTCAACATCTACTTTGTGTAGATATAGAGGTTAACTTATGTTTAAGCATGACTTCAATTATGAGAATTGAAGTTAGAAGACCACATCTTGGCTATAAGTAATTAACACTCTTTGCATTTTGGGGAAATGAAAAATAATGAGCAATTTGAAGGGTAATAAAGGTATGTGAGGGAAGGTGAAGAGCTAGTCTATTTACATGTTAATTAAATAGAATAAGGTTAATATTTTATACTATCATTTGTTTCAATAACTATATTTAAGCCCATTCAACCTGTCAGTGAGAGATAATGGGCTTCAAGTTCTGAAATGTAGAATCCTGTACTATTTTTCAAAGTGTGAGTCATTCAATATTTGTTCTGCATAAGGCTTTGGTAAATATAGGGTTTCTTTGTCAAATCAGTTTGGAAATTTCTAAATACTCTTTCATCTCTCAGAGAATTTTAACACACATTCTCAAATGAAGAGCTCTGAGAATTTATGCTAAAGAAAAATCTGTTTAACTTTACTTGACTGACATTTTCCTGCTATCCTTGCATATGGATCTCTTTTTGTTATGAATATTTTTTTTTCACATAATGCCTGTTACGTTTCTATAAAACTGGAAACATGGGGAAGCTTTGTGTGGTGATAATAGGATGAGTCTCACTTTTGTTTATAGTAACAATAATTAATAGTATAACAAGTGACAATAGCTGACATTTATTAAGCACTTACATGTCAGATACTGTTCTAAGCTCTTTACATACATTAATTTGTTTGGTGCTGGAAGAACCACCATTAATTAGGTATTTTAATTTTCCCTATTTTAAAAATGAGGAAACTGGGCCTCAGAGTCCACAAAATTCACTCCTGTATCTTAAACCCTAACTTTTCAAGGTGTTAGTCTGCTTCTCGGCTAAAATAAGAGACCCATTGTGGAACTACATCTCAGTGTCCTCTTCTGCATGTGAAGTTCTGCATTTGTCAGAAGATTGTTGAGAAAAATAAAATTTCAACATAAATACTGATGCTGTTTATGGACTGCTTTCTATGAAAATAACAAAAAGTTCTCTCTGAAATGGAACTACACTTAGGACCTGAAATAATTATTTAAATTTTTATGGCCAGGCACGGTGACTCACACCTATAATCCCAGCACTTTGGAAGGCCGAGGCAGATGGATCACCTGAGGTCAGGAGTTCGAGACCAGCCTGGACAACATGGTAAACCGCATGTCTACGAAAAATACAAAAAATCAGCTGGGCGTGGTGGTGGGTGCCTGTAATCCCAGCTACTCCAGAGGCGGAGGCACGGGAATCGCTTGAACCCGGGAGGTTGAGGTAGCAGTGAGCCAAGATTGTGCCATTGTATTCCAGCCTGGGCAACAAGAGCAAAACTCGGTCTCAAAAAAAAAAAAAAAAAATGTTTATTTATGCTAATCTAAGCATATTTTGTAGTCATTTTACATATTTGGGCAAATACAAATAGCATAATTTTTAGATTAAATTTGTCCACTGTTTCATTTTGGAAGAGATGTTTCTGCATGAGACATAACTTTTCTTCTAATGCTGAGATTCTGTGATCAATTAAGCTGATGATGTAATTTAGTTTAATTTTAAAGATTCACCCTGAATATATTGAAGCTAACTACAAAAGATATGCTGTGGAAAACAAACCATTCTTATTTATCTTTTGCGTCCTAAAGCCATGACCTGAAGGAATCCTTCTCTGACTGCCCTTTCCTCCCCATTCTATACCCCTCTCCCACCATCTAATTAGGGTTCCAATAATATTTTTTAGGTAGCTTTTATTTTTTTACAGCAGTTTCTAAAGAGTTCTGATGTATTCTCTGCCCCACCCTCACATAGCCTTCCCCACTATCAACATCTCACACCAGAGTGGTACATTTGCTAAAATCCATGAACCTGTGTTGATAAATCATCACTACCCAAAGTTCATAGCTTACTCTAGGGTTTGCTCTTAGTTTAACACATCCTATGCATTTTGACAAATGTATAATGACATATATCTACCGTAGTACCATATAGAACATTTTCACGACCCTAACATTTTTCTTTGCTTCATTTATTATACTTATTCTTCCTTTTCCTTAATCCTTGAAAATCAGTGACTATCTTTCTTTTGTCTCCAGTTTTGCGTTTTACAGAATGTCGAAAGAGTTAGAATCATTCAGTATGTCATCTTTTCATGTGGGCTTCTTTTACTTAGTAATCTGCATTTAAGGTTCCTTTATGTCTTTTCATGGCTTAATTGTTCTTTTTTTTTTTTTTTTTTTTTTTTTTTTTTTTTTTTTTTTTTTTTTTTAGCACCAGATAGTATTCTATTGTCTGCATGTGCCACAGCCTATTTACCCATTCACCTATTGAAGGACATTTTCGTTGTTTTCAAGTTTTGGCTATTAAGCTACCATGAATAAAGCTACTATAAGCATCTGTATGCAGGTTTATTGAGGATATAATTATTTAACTCATTTGAGTAAATACCAAGAAGCCCAACTGCTGGATGCTATGGTTAAGAGCATTTTTAGTTTTGTAAGAAACCTCCAAACTGTCTTCAAAAGTGTCTGTACTGTTTTGCCTTCCCACCAGCGATGATGGCATTCCCAATGTGCCGTATCCTCATCAGTTTTTGGAGTTGTCAATGCTTTGGATTTTGGCCATTGTAATAGGTGTATAGTGGCATATCATTGTTTTAATTTATAATTCCCTAATGATATGATGCTGTGCATGTTTTCATATCCTTGTGTGCCATCTGTATATCTTCTTTGGTGAGTTATCTATTCAGGTCTTTTTTTTTAATTGTATTTTTCGTTCTCTGATGATGATTTTTAATATTTATTTATTTTAGATAACAGTATTTTATCAGGTATACTTTTTGCAAATATTTTCTCCCAGACTGTGACTTATTTTCTCATTCTCTGATAGTGTCTGTAGCAGAGCAAAAGTTTAAATTTTAAATTTTGCAGAGTAAAAGTTTAAATTTTAATGAAGTCCAGCTTAGCAATTACTTTTTTGATTGTCTTCGGCCATTTGGGCTGCTATAACAAAATACCATACATTTAAAGCTTATAAACTGCTTGTAGCTTGTAAACATATTTTTTACAGTTGGGGAACCCAAGATCAAGGTGCCAGCAGATTCAGTGTCTGGTGAGAATCTCCTTTCTGTTCATAGATGGTGCCTTTTAGCTGTGTCCTCACATGGTAGAAAGGGCAAGGCAACTCTCTGGAACCTGTTTTATAAGGGCACTAATCCAATTCATGAGGGCCCTACTCTCATTATCTCATCATGTCTCAAATGCCCTACTTCATTACCTTGGGGTTCAGGATTTCAACATATAAAATTTGGGGAGGATACAAACATTCAGGCCGTAGCAGTGTTATATCTAAAATGTCATTGCCATACCCAAGGACATCTAGATTTTCTCCCGCGTTATCTTCTATGAATTTTACAGATTTATGTTTTATAATAAGTCTATGATCTATTTTGAGTTAATTTTTGTAATGGGTGTAAGGTCTATGTTTAGACTCTTTTTTTTTTTCCTTTTTGCATGTTGATGTCCAATTGTTTTAGCATCATTTGTTGAAAAGCCTATCTTTCCTCCACTGTATTGCCGTTGGTCCTTCGTTGAAGATCAGTTGACTTACATAAGTCTATTCTGTTCCATTGTCTGTCTATTCTTTCCTTAGTACTTGTGTCTTAAATACTGTAGTTTTATAGTAGTCTTGGAGTCAGGTAGCGCGACTTCTTTGACTTTGTTCTTCTTCAGTATTGTGTTAGCTATACTGGGTCTTTTACTTCTCCATGTACACTTTTGAATTAGTTTATTGATATCCTCAGAATAATGTACTGGGGTTTTCACTGGAATTATCTTGAATCTATAGGTCAAATTTCAAATAAATAATATCTTGACAATATTGAGTCTTTCTATCCATGGATATGGAATATATCTCAATTTATTTAGCTCTTCTGTTTCTTTTATCAGAGATTTGTAGTTTTCCTTATGTAGATCTTGCATATATTTTGTTAGATTCAACAGCATTTAAAAAAATTAAGTCATTTAAGTGCTTCTGAAAAATTTAAACCCACCTTTTCAACTACACTATGGGCTATATGAAATCAAAGCCAATTACAGCGTTATTTACTACTATATATCTAGTGGTGCATGGTAGACATTTAAGAAATATTTGTTAAATGAATGAAATAGTAAATAAATGAATGCCATATATGCTGAGCTATATTATATAGTGAATATTGGAATTGTCTCCCCAATATCCATTCCAGTCCAAATGAATGGTCTAGCCATGTGATAATCAATTACTGCTTGCCGGTGATTTTTTTTTTTTTTTTTTTTTTCCTGAAATGTGTAGCACCACTTTTACCCACAAAATGCTAGGAGAAGTCTACTGGAAGTTTCTGGAAAAATTTTTCTCACTGCTAAAAGAGGGCAAATGAGTTTTTTTTCCTTCTTCCTCAGTCATGTTGCAGAATCTTGATCCAACATCTGGAATTTATGCAGCCATCTTGTTACCAACTCTAGTATGAAGACAACATGAAGAATGAAAGTATAGAAAGATTATTAAAAAGTAAATGTCACACTTAGTTTTGAATAATATATGGTGCTCATGAATCAACCAATCTTGGAGTCTGCTTTTCCTCTGAATGTCATAGTAAGTGAGATCATAAATATCCTAGTTCTTTAAGCTAATTATAGTATTTCTATTATGGGAAAAGTTTAGATATTTTAAAATCTTTTTACTTAGAAAAGTTTTTGTTTGAGTACTACCTAAGCTAAAAACAAATATTCCCATTGGTTAGAAGCATAAAGATCCTGACACTGTTTTGTTGATACTAAGATATATCCACCTCCTCACACTCACTTTCAGGAATACACTATGTGCTTTCGTTCTGCCTTAGATAATTTTTGCATAAATATTTTAAATAGATTCTATGACGTAATTAGTAAGTAATTTTGTATATCAAATTGCAATGTAAATTTTCTTGAAAAAAAATCCAGAATACAATAGTCATCACCAACTTGAATTATTGACATATAAAAATAATAACCTCAAAATTGACCTCCATTAAAAAAATCCTAAAGTGTTTCAATATCTCCTCAAGCAGGCTTTGTCTTTTTTAGTTATCAAATTTCTTTATACACACACACTCACTCCATACTCTCTGTCTCACAAACACCCCTTTAAATTCCAACAATTATCTTTGGGCTGCCTGCATAACTTTGAAATGAGGGGAATTTGAACTGTGAAGTGGATTAAAAGGTTAATTGCCTAATCTTAGCTTCCCTCCTGAAAAGACTATTTTGATCTATACAGATTTCCTCTCTGGAGGCTAGGAATGTTTTGAAATATAATTAAATAAATCAGTCTTATCTCTAAGATTAACTGCTTTTGCGTAATAATTCCAATGTTAGTATTTTGACAACTGATATTTTTTACATAATCATTTGTGGGGAAAAAAAAGCCTCTGTTTCTATGCTATTACATTTGGAAAATTATAATCTGTAAACTTTGTTTCTATAACAAATATTTTAGAAAATAAACATTTGCATAAACCTTGTATATTTTGCTCTTCAAGATACTCACAGTCTGGAAATAAGTAAACTCATCTGAAAAGTTAGAGATATTTCAGAAAACAATTCTACTTTCTATTTTTATTAAATACTTATGATGACAAAGTGACCCTTCAAAGGTGTTACAGAAATACTTCATTTGAAATGTCTTACATTAAAAAAACCTTTGATAGGTCCCAGTATAATTCTCTAAATTGCTGATGAAAAAATTGGAATTATTATCAGCATACAATTAACATTTAAGCATTGCACATTAAGTAGTATGAATTTGAAGCATTTTATGTCTTAAATTTCCCCAATGTGTTATTGGCTTGCATTTTCACACTTTGCTTACATGATAAAAATAAAGCTACTACTGATTTTACTTGGCTTGGTGTATCCTAAATGATCATACTTTAATGTCTACACATTTGAGTGCTTTCATTGCGTTTCAAGAATATTCAAAATATACTGTTTCTTAGGGATATTAAAACACTAAACTGAAGAAGTGACATTTACAAACTCGAGTATTGATTTCACTCCTGAATAATTTTTAGGAACTTAGAGAAATAGAGAAAAATTTGTACTAGCAGTGTTAGAATTAATGTCCTCATTTGATTAAATTATATTTTCTTTTTACCAATTTCATTGTTAGTTAATGAATTTTAATTATCCTTCTTTTTCTAAAAGAGTAACCTTCATTAGAAAAGAAATCTGTCTGTGTTTAGACATCTCCATGAAGAAAATGTCGTGGAAAGAAAAGTACTAAATGAAGTTGTCAGGAAGGAAAGAAGAAGAAAGCCAAAATGATTGGGCCACAGGGCTTCAAGGTGGAGAAAAGTGAAACAGTAAAAGAAAAAGCAACTCCATAAGTAGTCAGAGAATAAATGGCACAATGAAAAATGCCTATATTTCTGATGCAGGAAGTTTTCTAGGCCAGGGTGGAATTTATCAGCACATGAGGTGGCGATTAAAGAGAAAGAGCAAATAGAGTTGACTGAGTTAGGCTGGGAATAGTCATTACCTCATGAGAACATTTAATATGGCTTGTCTCTTAAGGCCAATAAACTAACACATGACCTGGCTGACATGAAGCACTGAAGCAAAATGGGTCAATACATCAGAGAAAGTCTAAGTAGAAAATTGGAATAGAAATTCATTTCCTATTCCCTTGGTCTTTAAATTTTTTTTGAAATATAAAATCCAAAAGAGTATATTAAGAGTCCAAAGCAATATTTCTCAAACCTACTTATGGATTAGAAACACTTGGAGAGATTGGGAAATATTGATATCCAGGTACCCCAGCATAATTAAATTGCTATCAGGGCATTAGTTTTTTGTTGTTGTTTGCTTTGATTTGTTTTCTAAGCTTCTTAGGTGAGTCTATGGTTCAGTCTGGATTGTAAGTCACTAGTAAAAAGAATGATAATAAAATGAATATGCATATCCCATTATAAGCCTAAAAAATATAAAATTGCCCTTCAAAATCCTCTAGGTTATTTTTAATAGAAGTATCAGCCATTTCTTTCTCTATCCCAAACATACAAGGTATCCATATCCTACATTTTGCATTAGTAATTCCTTGTTTTCCTAATATATATATCTAAATATTTTAACTTTCAGTTTTCCTATCTTTGGCCTTTATATAAATAGAATTATACTTAATGTATTCTTCTGCAATATAATATTTCACCAAAACATTTTTGAGATTAATCTCTTTAATGAATCTAGTTATCATTCATTTTAATTGTTGATTAATATTCTATGAACATAATTCATTTTACAAAACTATCTTGTAGTACCTTCTGTAAATCAAGCCTGAGTTTTTTCTCATATTCAATTGATCATAAAGAAATCTTTGAGAGGATATTCCAGCATTCTCTACAAAGTTTCTCTCTAGAAACTTCACAAGATGCTGGGCCTCTGGAATTTTGTGGGGCTTATCTTTTTTCTGGTACTTATTGTCTCCTGAGGTACTTACAAATTCTACCTAACAAGTCCAATTGCTATGATGACAACATCATAGTAAACCAGCATGGAATAAGAAGATGAACAAGTTCTTCATAGGCTGATTATGGCATAGAGTGCGAGAATCGAAAAAGCTTTGGGGCAATGCAGTGAAGACATACTGGGCCTGTAACTGGGGTGTCTGCACACCTACACTGCTGACCACACTGGATATTCCAGAAAGTCTCTTCTTCCTGTAACACTCCACCAGCATCCTGTAGGGAGAAAGCTTAACATTGTGCTCAGTTTAAGGGAGAATATCTGAAAGGAATCTGTTGTTTGTCACAGTGTATATCTTAAAGGGAGCATTTGACTGGGATATTATAAACTGAAAACTGGCAGTGTAGGCATTAAGAAAATAGACAGGATAATTCAGTCAGTTGAGTCAGCCAACTTCTATCATGACTAGTCTGATGCTAGTGCAATAGGCTCATGCATGAAACAGCAATAGTGTGAGGAATGGTGTTTGCATGGGTTCCGCTTCACTAACAGTGCCCCTGTTCAACATTTAACCTGCCAGCGAAAGAGACCAATATTGTACCCCAGTATGGTACTATCCTTTGAGGAGACCAACTGGTTACTTGATAGGAAATCGAGTATATCAAATTTCTTACATCCTGGCAGTCAGTTCTTTATCTTGACAGGAACTAACATACATTTCAGATATATGATTGTCTTTCTTGTGGGCAGAGCTTCAGTCGTCACCACTCTATGAGGGTTTATAATTGCTTGACCCATTAACAGGATATGTGGTATATCATACCTAGTGCCAAGAGCCTCTCTAATGCACAGGAGTTGCAACGGAGAGCACGTCTTGGGACCACCTACCACACCACCAGAAACTGCTGACCTGATAGAGCAATGGTGTGGTTTTTTGAAGGAGAAGCCAGGGTGCCAGCTTGGAAATGGCACTCTGTAAAGATGGGGCACTATCCTCTGGGAGGTAGCATACATACACTCTGATTAGCAATCATTAAAAAGTGTTCTGTCACCAGTAGTTACAATACAAGAAACCAGAAGGAAGGGCTGGATACAAGAATGACCCCCCTTACTATCACTCTTGGTGATCCACTTGAAGATTTTATATTTTCTGGGCCTGCAACTTTAGGTCTAGAGATTCTTATTCCCAGAGAAGAAACACTTCCACTAGGTGACACAATAAGGTTCCTGTGACATTTTATGCCATAGTTTCTGCCTGATTACTTTGGGTTTCTCAATCTAAGAGACCAGCAGGCAAGTACAGGAGTCACCATGCTGACAGGGCTAATTGATTCTAATCCTTAGGAGAAGGTAGAGTTTCTGTTGCACACTGAAGGTAGGGAAGAATATATTGGCACCCAAATGATCAAGTTGTGCATCACTTGATTTCCTTGCCCAATATTGAAGGCAAATGGATAGGGGGAGCTGCCATTGACAGAGAAAGGTATGGAAAAAAGGCTGAGTGATAAGTGTTTGGGCCACTTCACTATATAAGCCATCTTTATGAGTAGAAGCGTTAGCCAAAGGTGAACTTGAAATAGTTAATAGAGAAGGGAAGGACAAACATCAGCTGAAACTCAAAGAATACCTGTAATACTGAGGGCTGTGAGGTGACCATTAACACTGTGCTTATAAATTAAGAGAAGAAAAGAGATCCTAGGCTGGGTGCAGTGGCTCAAGCCTGTAATCTCAGCACTTTGGATGGCTGAGGCGGGCGGATCACCTGAGATCAGGAGTTTGAGACCAGCCTGGCCAACATGGTGAAACCCGTCTCTACTAAAAATACAAAAAAATTAGCCGGGCATGGTGGCGTGCACCTATAACCCAGCTACTCAGGTTTCGGGGGTGGTGGCGGGGCAACTGAGACAGGAGAATCATACCACTGCACTCCAGCCTGGGTGACAGAGACTCCATCTCAAAAAAAAATTAAAAAAAAAAAGAAGAAAAGGGATCCTAGAGAAAGTGTTCCCAGGTGGGTAAACTTTCATTTTAAAGAATGGATTAAGCACACAGGTGTAAACTATAGTGTAGGCTGTAATGAACCAACCAGATGGCCCACTTATTCCCTCAGCTGTGAGGAATGTTGACTGCAGACAACTCACCGCCAAATCCCTTGCTTGCCATGGCCGTCACCAAAGAGAGATGTTTGGCCCAAATGTATGCCTCCTTCCAGAGGCAGCTGCACTGACAGGTCCATGTAGAGGTAAAAATGCCCAGTTCCTTTGTGTCAGTTTGGGATGTCTCTGAAAGGCCATCCCAGTTCCAGAGTACCTACAGGATTCACTAAGACCTTTTCTTGCAACTGCCTCTCAATTTTAACTTCTTCTGCTCAATCTTAACTTCACTCACTCCTTTACAATGTTGTTTCTGAGAGCCCTCCCTATAAATCTCCTGAATGTAGATCTTTTCATCACAATCTGTTTTCTGGTACACTTGAACAAAGACAATATCCTACAATTTTTACATTCTTGTATGTATGTGTTTTCCCATTATTTTTTTCTTCTTGTGTTTTTAAAACCTGTTTTCTACTTTCTGTTTGCAAATTTGCCCTGTTTTCAGCTGTGTTCAGTCAACTCGTGTCTTCAACTTCTTTATTAACTTCTTAGCTTCACATATTTTCTTTTTTCATATACAGAGTGTTTATTTGGTCATCTTTTATATAGATTTTCATTTCTCTTGTAAATTCTCTAGGCTTTGATCTCTTTTGCCACTTTTCGTCTATTGGTTTTACCATATTAAACATAGGTTTTGAAAGTCCTTGTTTGCAAACTCCAATATCTGGGTCATCTCTCCTCTCCTTTCCTCACGAGTATTGGTCATCTTTTCTTGTCTCCACATTTTTATCAATTTCTTAATGTACATTGGACACTGCATGTAATGTAACTCAAGATGATGATGTAATCTTCCTATGTTGGCAAATAGAGAGGCTTGCAGCAGTTCAATCCAATCAGGCATTAATCGAAGTTGGGGCTGGGTTTCAGTTTTAGTAAACTCAATCTGCTTCACCCCTGTTCATGTTTGCTGTGCTCCCCCTCCCATTCATAGTTGTTTGTTTCTGATTCTGATAGATCTTTATCTCCCCAGGTTTGGAAGACTACAGAAAATTCAGCTATGCACCTCAGAGGTCTGAGCCCAACTCTCTCATCTTCTACCTTATATCATTTCAAAATAAGGCAAATTCCACGAAGGTAAGACAAGCAGCATTTTTCAATCAGTCCACTTCTGCAAGAATCTGGAGATTTCACTTTGTCTTTCATAAGCTTTTGGCCTAGTTTCCCAGCCTCCTGTATAGCGTCAAAACTTAGCAAATATTCTGTGAGGAAAAGCAGTTGTATATTTGCAGCCCCTCAGGTTTCCAGTTTGTCACACCAGCCCTGCAGAATCACTAAAAGTTAAGCTAGTTTCCCTTTTGCCTAGCTGAGGCTCTCTGATGGGTCACACCAGATTCTTAGCAAGCACCTAGAATCAGAAAATACTCCCAGGAGAAGGAAAAATAAAAATTGTCATTCACATAAAAGTGTTTCTTCTTTTTGGATTTTTAGTTTGTTGCTTCTGAAGTTCTCTGTGTCTTTAGAAATGTATTTGTAATTTGTCTGGCTTTGTCCAGTTTTGTAGCTAGAGTGATCTGTTTTCCTGACCTATTCTGTCCTAAAACAGAAGTCATTTTGTCATTCGTTTTTAGCTTCATCAAGTATATGTACCATTATTTTTATTGTTTGATAAAGTCAGTGTTTCAATGCTGTATTCATATGTTTGCCATTTTCTATGCTCAAAGTACAAGTTTACATCTTAGCTTTCGTTCTTGGGTCAATGTCCTTGAAGTACAGTCTTTAGAAGTTCCTTTAGCGAGCATTTGTTGGTTGTAATACTCTTAGTAAATGGTTGCATAAAAATGTCTTTAATTCACACCAATTCTTGAAATATGGTCTAATAAACTGAAAGTTATTTTCTGTGTGCACTTTGAAGATTTAATCCAATTTTCCCTTGCCTTCCATTGTTGAGAAGCACAGTATATTGTCAGTCTGAATGTAGGTCCTTCGTTATTATTCTATTTCTCCTTTGGGCTTTTAATATCTTCCTTGTGTATCTGGTATTCTTCAGTTTCCCTGGATGGGTCTGATGGTAGTTGTTTTTTTTTTTTTCCCCAATTATGCTTGTGATGTATCTGGCTTCCTGAATTTAGTATTGGAGTCTTTTATCAGTTCTGGAAATTTCTGTAATTATGTCTGACTATTCCTTCTCCCTATTTCTCTCTAACTTTCCTGCCAGGATTGCGATTATTTTATTATTTTGTCTTACTATATCCTTTAACATTTTTACTCTCTTGTCTCTCTTCTGCTGCTTTTTATTTTCCCCCAAGCTTCATTGGGGATCGTTTCTTTTGACCTACCTATTAGTTCTCTGTTTATCTCAGTCTATTCTACTGTTAAATCTACTCAAATACTTTGAATTGGATTACGTTTTATCAGTTCTAGATTCGGTTCCATTTCTAATTGTCAATGTTAAATTTTATAAACAAATTTTAGAACACTTGATTATTGTACATATTTCTTAAACTTACTTTTGTGTACCTCATATTTTTCTTTTAGTGCCACTTTCTAAATAATATCTTCATGTCTTTCAGTTCATTTATTTTATCTTCAGGATTTAATTAGTGTCTAATCTGGAGTTTCTAGATTCAATTTTGACCTTTTTTTTTTCTAGAAATCACATTTGTTTCTTTATAAATCTGCATGGTAAGTTTATAAATTATCTTATTTCATAATTATAATTTTAATTCAGTATTAATATAAACATTTTAAACGTACTAATTTTATATTCTCTCTATTATAATCCTAACATTTGTAGCATTTGCATTTCTGCTTGTGTAGTCTGTAGTTTCTGCTTTCTTGCTCATGGTGGCTTGCCAACTTCTATGTAATTTCTCACATGTCATAATATGTGATATTATGATCCTTGGACTCTTATCTTTTAGAATATTTGATCCTAGATTTAAAGTTTGCTTCTTGAGAGAGAATTTGTATTTGATTTTGCAAGATACCTAGGGCACTCTAACAATTTGAGGCCACTCTAGTCTTTTTGCATGGGCTTTTTTTTTTTTTTTCTCTCATACCTATATGCACTAATTCCAGAATAATATTCATGTGAGGGCAGGTGTTCTTGTTATTTTCTCTTTGTGGGAAAATTTATTCTACCTGGTTCACTTATTATAATAGTCAAGATAGATAGACTAACTGCAGTTAAAAATAAACCCCCAAACATCACAGTGGCTTAGGAAAATGAAGGTTTATTTTTCCTCACCCAAGTCAAATGTGGATGTCCATCTCCATTTTCTAACTGTACGCTCTGCAACAAGTCACTCCAAAGGGCCAGTCTGGAAATGGAGTACTCATTTCCACTCACATCCTATCGGCTAGAATACAATCTTACAGTCCCGAACAAACTGCAAGGGAGGCTGGGAAATATAGTGTTCCTCTATGCCCAGGAAGGAGAAAGATTGTGATGAATATATATTGTCTATGTCACATCCACTAAGGTTGAAAGTCTTCCAGGTATTCAACATTATTTGGGAGTTTCCATTCTGACCTCCCAAGTTAGAGAGGAATTTTTTTTTTTTTTTTTTTTTTTAATGTTCCATTAAGTCAGGCTTGTGGGCAGGTTGAAACAAAACCCTTGGGATGGCTGGGCGCCATGGCTCATGCTTGTAACCTCAGCACTTTGGGAGGCCAAGGCAGGCAGATCACCTGAGGTTGGGAGTTTGAGACCATCTTGACCAACAAGGAGAAACCCTGTCCCTAATAAAAATACAAAATTAGCCAGGCATGGTAGCACGTGCCTGTAATCCCAGCTACTCTGGAGGCAGAGGCAGGAGAATTGCTGGAACCCAGGAGGCGGAGGTTGTGGTGAGCCGGAGATCATGCCATTGCACTTCACCCTGGGCAATAACAGCGAAACTCCATCTCAAAAAACAAAAAGCAAACAACAAATGCTTGGGATTGGTAGTTTTGATGATGCTTCTGGGTGGTATGGGTTTGCACTTTCCTGACACTTCTGGCCTCTGAGAGTTTCCCTTCTTTTTTTGCAAGCTCATTCAATGATTTTTTTTTTTTTTCAGATTCATGTTTTGTATACTGTTGTTAATTATTCTGCAACAGAGGGTTTCTTATAACAACTAATCTGCAATGTTGATTAAAATGGAAATCAACCTCACTCTCTTTGAGAGATTATTTTGGCCCCAATACTAGCCTTACACTATGGTTTCTCATGTTGAAGAAGAAACTGAAGAAACTGGGTGGTTTCCTCATGCAGAAAGAGTCTGATGTATTAGGGCCAACAGATAGTTCTTCCTGTTTCCTGGTAGTACGTACATGCTCTCTCAATTTTATATGTTATATGGGAAAGCCGATGTATTCCCAGACCAAGTTATTTGAACTAAGTTTCCAAGGGGCTGCTGTTATTCAGCTTTCATTTAAACTAGTACTATATCACTTACAGTCTTCCTCAATTTTAAGTTCAATGAGTATTAAAAACCAGAACTATATATTCTTCTATAGTGTTAAACAAATTTCTGTTGTGGAAAATTGATTAAAATTGCTTTTGAAAATGTTTGCATACCTTACCATGAGCATCTGATTGAGCTCCATTTTGCATTTTAAACCTAAGTTATTTAATCTAATGTCTTGATAAATCCCTTTAGTTTCTGTTACAATAATTCTAAGAGAGTCTCAGTTTGGAAAAATTCTTTTAACCACAGTTTTCTTTATTTTTTTGTGAACCAGTTTCTGCAACTTCACTGTAAGTGTTGCCTGTAGAGTAGAATTACAATTATATATGTCATACATGAGGCAGACTCAACTTTCTTTAAACTTTTTTCATATCTTTCAGCTCTTCAAATGAACACAGTGACATTCTTTGTTAAAAATTGCTTTCTATATTGTTTTCTCTAGATATTTTACTTTTCTTACAGTTGCTAAGAAAAGCCGATTTTCTGAGCTTATTGATAAGTTTACATATTGTATTCTCAGATTTCGAATTCATGACATATATACCAATTCTGTAGCTAGTTTGGTTTTGGAGGGTAGTTATTTCTCTTCAAATATTACCATTCTTGAAGTTTTTTTCTATTTTAGATCTGCTAGATCATACTTCCTTGTCTCACTCATTTTTTTCCATGACAGTATGGATTGTTGCACAGATGCAGACTGCAGTTTCTCAATGGCACCTACAAGCCAACTTACTAGAGAGCATGTGTTGGTGTCTGCACCAACAACGAAATGCTATTCTGTGACCATTGAGCATGTTTTCTCTCTAAGACTATTTTCACTTTATTCATAATTCCAGCAAGGTTCCCAACCTCCAGCATGTAACTCACAGTTATTACAAAGGGGAAAGATTGCCTGCTGAAGATAGATACATTGGCAATAACTAGATATAAAATATATCATCACTTGTTCAGCACAGAGGAATTTAGAGGATCTGAGGAAGGATGATGACATTTGAATTGGAAAAGTCAGGGAGGATCCAACAAGGAGGTTGAAACAGTGTATTATAGTTACCACATTTTTATACTTTCATATAGCATGGGAAAATTTTATTCATACATCAAATGCATGGAAAATAACATATGACAATTCAAGTAGGTAGATTTTTTTTTTTTTTTTTTTTTTGAGATGAAGTCTTGCTCTGTAGCCCAGGCTGTAGTGCAGTGTCATGATCTCATGATCTCGGCTCACTGCAACCTCTGCCTCCCGGGTTCCAGTGATTCTCCTGCCTTGGCCTCCAGAGTTGCTGGGATTACAGGTGCACACCACTGCACCTGGCTAATTTTTTGTATATTTAGTAGAGATGGGGTTTCACCATGTTGGCCAGGCTGGTCTTGAACTCCTGACTTCAGGTAATCCACCTGCCTTGGCCTCTCAAATTGCTAGGATTACAGGCATGAGCCACCGCGCCCAGCCAACATACTATAGTAGATTTTTATATCTTAAGGGAAATCTCATCAGTGAACCTTAATCAGATTTTTTTCATCTGAGAAATTTCTGTGTATCTAAACTTTTTCAAACAATATATGGAAGTTCTTAGAACTTACCTTTTAACCCCAGGTTAAGTACTTCTGCTTAATATAATAAGCTAGTACCAATGGAATAAGGTCTGCAAGTCTTAAGAAAGGAAAGGTAGCTGGGCGGTGGCTCATGCCTGTAATCCCAGTACTTTGGGAGGCCGAGGGGGTCGCAGATCACGAGGTCAGGAGTTCGAGACCATCCTGGACAATACGGTAAAACCCTATCTCTACTAAAAATACAAAAAAATTAGCTGGGCGTGGTAGCGTGTGCCTGTAGTCCCAGCTACTCAGGATGCTGAGGCAGGAGAATCACTTCAACCTGGGAGGCAGAGGTTGCAGTGAGCCGAGATCGCACCTCTGCACTCCAGCCTGGGTGGCAGAGCGAGACTCTGTCTCAAAAAAAAAAAAAAAAAAAAAAAAAAAAAAAAAAAAAAAAAAAAGGTAGACTACAATAAAAATAATGATGCAGCAGTTCAAATTAGTTTGTATCACCTTTTCTGTGTCCTTTTAATATCAGTGGGCTTGAGGAGGTCCCCAAATACCAGTCAGATCTTGACCTCAGCTTGTGTTCAGGCTCTTGACACCATCACAAGAATAAATTCAAGGGAGTCAGAAAATAATGAAAGTACAGAGATTTATTGTACTTTGTTGAGAGAAAAGTACACACTCAAGAAAGGGAAGTGCTGGCATACTCAAGAGAGTCACACAGTGAGGCTTGGGGTTTCTATCTTTATGTGTTTCCTTAACCAAGAGGTAGAATATTCATGAAGATTCTTGGAAAAAGGTGCAGATTTCTTGGAACTTTAACACCAACAATTTTTACACCAGATAAGGATGTTGTTCTTGGAACTGTCATGGCACTGGTGGGTATGTAACTTAGTATGCTAATGAGCATATAATGATGTCCTAGAAGAAACATAGGTCATATTCAGCACCATGCTGGGTCTAGTTGGTCTTAGTCAGCTTGCTCCACATCCTGGTTTTTCAAGGTCTTATAACCTCTAGTCATGTGAAACTGATGCCTGAAAGTTTTTATTCTCCTGCAACCACCCTGTATTATTCCTGTCTCACTTTTCTAATGTGATTGTGTAAGAGTTGCTGTATGTTATTTTGGTATTAAGATTTGAAGTATTATGAAGATGAGTCCTCAAAGGGAGAGGATCCCAGGGCTGGAGATAGTATCCAGTGATCCAGAATAACTGACTTCTTATATACAACTGTGTATCTCAGGTTACATTTATAAGCCTTTTCTCAAATCCAGTTTCTATACAACTCATCTAGTCAAATACAAATTAAGAATGTGGATGAAAAAAGCCAAACTCTGTAAAATATTTAAAGAGATTTATTCTGAGCCAAATGTGAGGACCATGACCCATGACAAAGCCTCAGGAGATCCTGAGAATGTGTGTCCAAGGTGGTTGGTTTACAACTTAATTTTATACATTTTAGGATGACAGAAGTTACAGGCAGAGACATAAATCAGTACATGTAGGATATACATTGGTTTAGCCCAAAAAGACAGAACTTGTTAGAGCAGGGGTTTCCAAGTCACAGATTTCATTCAAAGATTTCCTGGTGGACAATTGGTTAAAGAGTTAAGCTTTGCCTAAATAGTTGAAGTCAGCAGAAAGAAATTCTGGGTTAAAATAACGGGGATTGTGGAAGCCAAGGTTCTTGTTGTGTAGATGAATCCTCCAGGTGGCAGGCTTCAGAGAGAATAGATGATAAATGTTTCTTATCAGATCTTAAAAGGTATTAAACACTCTTACTTAAATCTCTCCTGGATTAGGAAAATACCAGGAAAGAGAAAGGGAATCTCTACAGAATGTGAATTTTCCCTAGAAGAGATGCCTTTGTAGGGCTATTTCAAAATATGTGAAAGAAATACATGTTGGAATAAAATACTTTGATTTCCTTTAGGGCCTGTTACCTATTATGTGATGTTATACTAGAGTCAGGTAGTAGTGGATACCTTATTACTACAAAGAATTTGTTCTATCAGTCTTTCCATCTCTATTCTAATGTTTTATTTTGGGCTTATGAGGGGTTCCATTTGCATAATTACAGAAGGAAAATCTCTAGGATTTAGATAAAAATCTCAACTTTAAATAAGACCACTGGGTGATTAATTTTCATACCAAATATTGAGAATCACTAACCTAAATTATTTTAAAAGGAACCAGTTGCTGCTTGAGAAAACCAGTAGTTTCTGTCAGAGAGACTATTTTATTGTGCATATATTAAACTCATATAGTGTGTAAATTCATGCTTAAGTAATACTCTAACAAATGCTTCATTGCATTCAAACAATAAAAGAAGGTATTCTTGCTCTCTGAAAATTTACAATGTGGAGTAGTTTTATTGAGAGTCTTGTCATTTAGGTCCATTTTAAGAAAAGTAAAAAGAAAAATGCCTTGTTCTTTGCTATAATGGTTGGCAGAAATTCCAAGGAGTGATTTATTGGAAATTAGTGCCAAATTTTGAGGAAGGTAATGGATTTCTCATTGTGTAAAAGAATCCCAATGCATCATTAAAAAACAAAACTTTCCTTTGAATTGTAAATATTCATCTCAATTTGCCAAATTTGCAAGAGTGAAAGATGAAGAGAAAGTCTATCTTATATTCGGTGAATTGATTATTGCACTGCTGGATGTCCAGGGACAAAAATCGAGCAGGAGAAACAAGTTACTGTTTGGAAAGTGTTAAAAACAACAGCCAAATTGTTTCTTCTTCACTTACTGTGCATGGTACGGGCTGGCACTGCTGCCACAGTTTAGAAATCTCCAATGCTGTCAGGAAAAACAAACCAAGCCCTCCAGACAGAATAAAAGGGTGAAAAGACAAGCAAAGAAGACCAAGAATTTATCTGTAGTTAACAAAAGAATGATATATTTGCTAAGGGACTGGTGGAAACTGTTCTGTGAGGAGGGAGTGATCTCAGGAAATTTCTTTCTTCCATTTTACTGTCTTTCTTCTTGAGTATAGCATAAACGTTGATTTAATTATCAGTGAGTTCTTTTAATATGTAAAATTTCCTTTCAGACCCAAAAGTGTATGTAGCCTGCACGATGAGTCTTAAAGGGTTCATATATTATTTAGATGTTTTTGAAAGAAGTGTCATCTTGAGGTTTTTACTGAAAGAAAGAAAGCTGAGTGGATGAAAGAGAAAGGAAAAAGAAATGAGCATGGAATGTTCTTCCATTTGTTTGTGTTCTCTTTTATTTCATTGAGCAGTGGTTTGTAAATGACGAGTTAATGTGTGCAGCACACCAATATGGCACATGTATACGTATGTAACAAACCTGCACGTTGTGCACATGTACCCTAGAACTTAAAGTACAATAAAAATTTTTTTTTAAAAAAAGGAAAAAGAAATGATCTCTAGTTACACTAAACTACTTTTTTTTTTTTTTTTTTTGAGATGGAGTCTCGCTCTGTCACCCAGGCTGGAGTGCAGTGGCCGGATCTCAGCTCACTGCAAGCTCCGCCTCCCGGGTTCACGCCATTCTCCTGCCTCAGCCTCCCGAGTAGCTGGGACTACAGGCGCCTGCCACCTCGCCCGGCTAAGTTTTTGTATTTTTAGTAGAGACGGGGTTTCACTGTGTTAGCCAGGATGGTCTCGATCTCCTGACCTCGTGATCCGCCCGTCTCGGCCTCCCAAAGTGCTGGGATTACAGGCTTGAGCCACCGCGCCCGGCCTAAACTACTTTTAAGCTATATACCTGAAGTATGCTGCCGGACAAGCAACTGTTGTGTTAAATAGCTCTCTCTTTTTCTCCCCGCTCCTCCCTCCCTCCCTTTTACCTCTCCATCTCATAAGAAAGATTAAATATCTGGAAATTTCCTTTTGGAGTAGTTGTAATATCAATCACTATTATTGTATAGTCAATTTCAGCGTAAGCACAGGTTTAAATTGCTAAAGATATTTTGGTCACAGTAACTGGAAAGATAAATTTTAACAAAATTTGACTCAATTAGCCAGTTTTACAGAAACTGTACGTTCTTTGATGACCAAAATAACCAATTTTATGTTTTCTGTTGTTTGGTTTGTTTTCAGAATTTTTGTTTCCTTTTCAGTTAAACAGAAATATTATGAAATATTTACTCAGTATAGATCAGATTTTATCCTGATAATTTTCATAGCATTTTTAAGGAACTGAGTTGATGGGAAGAATCTATTTCTCTAAAATAAGAAGATCAAAAATTGTTTTTTGCTCTTAGCTGCTTATTATGCTCTTTGCTTTTAGCTGCTTATTAAGTAAATTGTTATTTGCTTTTAGCTGCTTATTATTAAAAAATCAGAGATGAGAAAAGGATTGCTACTACCAAGACACATTAATTGTGAATACCTATACAGATATTTTTTGATAATAAATTAATTTGCTAAATAACAAATTACTTAGGTAATAGAAGGTATCATGTTAAAAAGTTTTAATCCCAGGATGACTATAATCTGGATTGTGAAATAACCATCTTTATTTGTATACATTTAGACACTTAGAAAGGGTTTGCAAAAACGACCGAGGAGAAAAATGGGAAAATGAATGTAAAATTAGTGTACTGATTAACAATACAAGCTCACAAACAATGTAAGCTCACAATCCTGATTGTATCACCACAAAGGTAAGTTTCTAAGCTTAAGAATTTAGTAAAAATTGTATAGCTAGATTTCTATAAATTCATGTTCATCTATCAATTCTTTCTTTCCAACCACTAAATCAGGTAGCAATAAAGCGAGCTTTATCAGAGAAGAGAAATAATTCAAACTATTTTATTATTTTAATGTTAATAACTATTTTATTGTTTTATACAGTAGTCTTGAAATCTAACGTTACAGAATGTTTTTGCATGTTCATATTCAACGTATTATTCTGGATTATGTTTTTGACTAATAAATAGATGCTTAAAAAAAGCCTTTCAAAATATCTTAAGAAGGAAAAAAGGTATAATATTACATATACCCAATGTATGCTACAGACTCTATTATATACATTACATAATATTTTATATCTGTGTATGTATTTATATAAGTGTATATATAGGCATATGTATTTGCTAGTGTCTAGTTATTTGAATTGGCTTTACATTTCTTAATCTCTTTAGTCATTTACATCCTTGTCATTTGCAGACACGAATAAAATATAAGTCCCTCTGACTATCTCTCCTCTTTTTTTTTTTTTTAATTTATTTATTATGATTATACTTTAAGTTGTAGGGTACATGTGCATAACGTGCAGGTTTGTTACATATGTATACTTGTGCCATGTTGGTGTGCTGCACCCATCAACTTGTCATTTACATCAGGTATAACTCCCAGTGCAATCCCTCCCCACTCCCCCCTCCCCATGATAGGCCCCGGTGTGTGATAGAATCCACATTCTGCTCTGTGTTTTCCTCTATCCCAAGATGTATTGTTCCATAGCTAACTTTTCATTTCATTCTATTTTTTCCATACATGTTTTACTAAGGAAGGAGACCACCCCTCATATTGTCTTATGCCCAATTTCTGCCTCCAAAGAAAGAAGAAGTAAAAACTAAAAGGCAGAAATGAAATCCACAGGCAGACAGCCCGGTGCCACACCCTGGGCCTGGTGGTTAAAGATTGACCTCTGACCTAATTGGTTATGTTATCTATAGATTACAGACATTGTATAGAATAGCACTGTGAAATCCCTGTCCTGTTCTGTTCCGATCTGATTACCGGTGCATGCAGCCCCCAGTCACGTACCCACTGCTTGCTCAATCACGACCCTCTCATGCGGACCCTCTTAGAGTTGTGAGTCCTTAAAAAGGACAGGAATTGCTCACTCTGGGAGCTCGGTTTTTGAGACATGAGTCTTGCGGATGCTCCCAGCTGAATAAAGCCCTTCCTTCTTTAACTCGGTGTCTGAGGGGTTTTGTCTGCAGCTGGTCCTGCTACATTACCTCTTCACAGAATGCTTCTATTTCACAGATGGCTTCTGGATCCCTTCTCATGTTTGACTTAGTTTCCTTTGTCCTTTGATGGTATTTGGTCTAGTAGTCATTTCAAATGCTGTTTATTCTTCTACATGACCTGTTTGTAGATTTAATATAGATCAATTAAGCATTTTAAAAATATTTTTGAGTGATTTTAAAAGATTACTGTTCTTTCATCCCCTGCAAAACCTTTTCACTATTCTAGGCTAATGGAACCCAGTTGTACCCTCCTAGTTTTAAAAATGGCTCTCTTTTATCTTCGGTTCCTTCTGTATATGATCAATAATTTTCATTACTTGCCTTAATCTATCTCTTTATCCTTCTCCTTGGTTTAATATTTGTGTTCCTGGCCCACCTGATGCCTTAGCCTCAGAGTACGTTATTCTATTCCAACTCATACAAATTATGCTCAACTCATTCATGGTCAGACCAGACCACAGGTTTTGATATCATCTAGAACTCTTAAACATATGAAATTCCAAACTTCTCCAATCTCTTCCATAACTAAAACTTCCAAACACTTCATTGGAGTCATGCCTTTACATCTTGTTGAAAATACCTTACTGTACATTACAGCCACTCTAGCTTCCAAAAACTTGCTGTGGTGTTCCTAGAGAATTCATCATTAGCAGGAATTAAAATATTTACTTATTTATTTGCTTAATAACTTATTTCTCTCCCTGGCACGGAAACTCTTGGATAGGAATTTTGTCTTGTTCACTACTAAATCCCCAAGCTCTACAACAACACACAATGCATAGTGGGAATTTGAATCATATATCTGTTGAATCGAGGAGTGAATAAAATAATTTCAGTGGAACAGAAAGTTAATTTTTGTTTTCTTAAGAAACTATTGTATATCAGATGAACCATATATTTCAATCATACCCACATGTGCTCTTGGTGGGTAGAACTGGCTTCAGGCTCAGTTTCTGTGGCAGGAATGATTTCAATCATGTGACTAAAATATTTTTTTCTCCAAAGCATTTCAGACATATGCACATTTTAGGACAATAGTTTCTTTTAGAATATGCTTTTGAATATAAATTATAGTAAATTAGGCAGATTGTCATTTATGATTGAGTGACATTTTTGTGGTCTTGTCTACCTTAATAATCCTCAGTAGAAAACTGCAAACATTGGCCTGGCGTGGTGGCTCAAGCCTGTAATCTCAGCACTTTGGGAGGCTGAGGCGGGTGAGATCATGAGGTCAGGCGATCGAGACTATCCTGGCTAACACGGTGAAACCCCGTCTCTACTAAAAAGTACAAAAAAACGTTAGCTGGGTGTGATGGCAGGAGCCTGTAGTCCCAGTTACTTGGGAGGCTGAGGCAGGAGAATGGCGTGAACCCGGGAGGCGGAGCTTGCAGTGAGCCGAGATAGCGCCACTGCACTCCAGCCCGGGTGACAGAGCGAAACTATGTCTCAAAAAAAAAAAAAAAAAATAAAATAAAATAAATAAATAAATAAATAAAAAAGGAAAAGCTGCAAACATTAAAGAGGAAAAGGAACTATACATTTAATTCTTTGTAACAAAAAGTATAAATTGGGAAGTGATGTATATGTTACAGTTTTGGAACAAAGCCCGGATAAATGATAGATGAAACTGCTTTTGCGTTTCACCGAAACAAGAATACTCTCTAATGCATTTTAGTTGGGGTCATCTGAATAGGTTGCTTTATTTCCTTCCTTTTGCATATAAGGATGGAACTCTACCAAAAAAAAAAAAAAAAAAAAGCATACTTCTGTTGTGAAATGAGGATTAAGAAATGATACGAGCTTTCTTTCAGTCTCTGTTGACATTACTTATTTACAAAGTATTGTGCAGAACGTAATTGAGAGCTCTAGAATGTCAGGGATAGCATTTTTATTAGTCTTTGTGTTCCTCCAAAAGTAAAGACACTGCCTGACATTTGGCAAGCCATACGTGCTCGTGAAATGATCAATCAGATTTTCATTCTCAAGATCTGACATTTAATATAAATTGTAATTCATTTTCTCATAATTAGTGTTTGCTTTTTAATGTGTCTTTCATTGTTCTTAAAGTAACTTGTTCTATGATGAATTATCATAATACAGTAAAGAATAATGTAGCCATACATTCAAAATCTCATAGGAAGAATATATTGAAACCAGAATTTTCGGGCTGGATGTGTCTTTAGAGATCAGCCAATCCAAACTTTTTGTTTTACAGATAGACAAAAATGTCCCAGAGAGCTCAGTTGACTTGTCTGAGGTTTTATAGATTTTTTAACTGGACTAGAATCTAGGTCACTCAGTGCTGGGCTATTTCCACTATTTTAGATGACTGTATACCGTAAAGTACATTCAGAGACTAATAAACTTATTATATCCAATGCTCTCTTGAGTAATCATTTCCAAATTTTTTATGATGCACCTTAATAATTTTGAGAATACCCTCAATATGTCTAAAATTGTTTATTACTTACTAAAGTACTATAATTTTATGAGATATATAAAAGAATGATATAAAGAGTAATAACACTTCAAAAATAATTTTAATTTTATTAGTAATACAAACATCCTTTTCTGTTTTCACCACAAATTATGAATAAAATTTCAGCGAATATAGCCTATTTGAATATGCCTTATTATTTTTTGAAAATCTTAGTTTAAATACCATTTGACAAAGTGTCTTAAAAATCAAGTTCTTGGCCAGGTGCCATGGCTCACACCTGTAATCCCAGTACTTTGGGAAGCCAAAGCAGATGAATCATCTGAGGTCAGGAGTTCGAGACCAGCCTGACCAACATGGTGAAACCCTGTCTCTACTGAAAATACAAAAATTAGCCAGGCATAGTGGTGTATGCCTGTAATCCCAGCTATTTGGGAAGCTGAGGTAGAACAGCTTGAACTGGGGAGGCAGAGGTTGCAGTGAGCTGAGATCACACCATTGCACTCCAGCTTGGGCAACAAGAGTGAAACTCTGTTTCAAAAAATAAAAATAAAATAAAATAAAAATCAAGTTCTTGGTTATTGGTTTTCATGGCTGTCATAGAAGTAATAGATTTAAATAGAAGGAACATTTCACTGGCTGCAATTAATACAACATGGAATTTACTTTTAAACTGCATTCCTCAATTATGCAAAGACTTATAGGTGAAATTTATCTAATGAATTATCATCTCCCCAGAAGTCAAAAATTTATTCTTGCAAACAAATTCTAGATTTTGAAAAAATGGCCTACATATCTAGCACTTTTCTTTAGGATGTTTTGAAAGTTTTGTTTTCAAATTTTTTAAGTGAAAAAGATAAGCTTTTCTCTTTAAATTGCTGATATGCATATATTTCAGCAGTAATGATATACAAAGATCAACATTTCTAAAAGTTGTTTCTTTAAAATACTCTCTCTATAACATGAAGTTCTTTTGAAAGCCAATCACTTTCTCACTCACTAAAATCACAAACATTCTATAACACCACTCATTGTAAATAATACATAAACTCATGTTTCAAAAGCCTTTTAGATAATTTTAACATTTTTGGCATCTTTTGTCAGCTCCAACTAGATTATCATTGTTTATCTTCCAATGTGGCGGATAAAGTTTTTCTGCTAGAGAGTATAGGAATTAGTTCTATGATTCTCTTATTGTTCAATTTTCCGCCTTCTCATGACTAGTAATATCTTAAACCCAGATTTTTACAGAAATATTCTATAGTTTTTTGCCTATTTAATGAGAATTCGTTTATTTTAAACTGGATAATCTAATCAATACATCTCTTTTCTGGTTACACGTGCACCGAAATATGATACTTTATGTTTTAAGCAAATCAATTAATGAGACCTTTTTTATTACCCTCTCCATGTGTAGAACTTTTACTCTATCTTTGGGATAAATCTTCCACATGACATAATATCATCTAATTTATAGGCTGAATACGGTCATCCATATGGAGTCATATTAATAGTTAAATACCAGTAAACATTACATTTTTTCATTTTCGAAATTAAAAACATAGAGATTCTATTTTTTTTCTAATATCCTAATAAGGCATTTGCATACACAAGTAGGTGTGTACACCTCTCTTTGGAGATAATGATTTTTTGGTGTTGCTTACCTGATTTGCCTAATCTTCAAACCAGAATCAAGAAAAGAGTCTAGTGAGAGTTTACTGAGACGAGGTACCTATCCAGGTGTAACTAAGATAATTATCTCTATCTTGGTTGAGTCTGGAATTCACTTTGGGAGTTACCCAAATTTTGTTGATACTTTGAGTATCTTGTTTAATTTGTGCTGGGATATTACTTTCTTGAATTGGAATTGAATTACTATTAAATATTTTTGATACATATAATTGTTCAAAATTTAAGTTTATTTGATACTTACAATGCACTACACACAATATGGTCATCAAAATACCAGTTCGAATTGTTTGTTACTTCAGAGATTGCTCTTTATTTCTATTATTCTGGTACTATTTTCATTTTCTCTGCTGTGAATGTTCTATGAGCTACTCAAGATTATGTGGTTTGATGGTGTTTTCCCCAGGTCAGAGGGAATGCAATGGTAATTATATGACATCTCAATGTAATAGGGCTACACCTCCTTTTGTCATTAAGAATAATTTGTTAACATTTAATTTTAAAAATTTAGTTTTTTAATATTTGCAATTTATAACTTGTTGTTATTACAATGTTTCTTCTCTTTTTTATTCACACAGACATTTGTACATATTTATGAGGTACATGTGATGTTTTGTTACATGCATAGACTATGAAATGATCAAGTCAGGGTATTTTGGGTATCTGTAACATCAAGTATTTATTATTTCTGAGTATCATGCATTCATATGTTTATTGCAGCACTATTCACAATAGGAAAGATATGGATGGAATCAACCTAAGTGTGTAGCGAAGGATGAATGGATAAAGAAAATGTGGTATATAAACACAATGGAATAGTATTTGGTCATAAAAAAGGAGTGAAATCCTGTCATTTGCAGCAATGTAGATGGAACTAGAGGTCATTATCTTAAGTGAAATAAGCCAGACACATAAAATTTAATTCTTTAGAAAATCTAGGTTATAAAATTGTTTCTTTATCTAAAATGAAATATGTTGTATTCAACCTTGAATTAGAGAAGATCTTAAAAGGAATGATATAATTTGGGTATCTGCTTTACCTATATCAAGCTATATTGTGTTAATATTCCAGAAGGTGGATCCCTGGCTTGCACCACATACACAAATTAACTCGAAAGAGATCAAAGACCTAAATGTAACAGGTAAAATTATAAAATTCTTAGAAAAAATTATTCATCTAAATATTTGTGACCTTGAATTAAGCAAATAATTTTTACACATAACAGCTAATGCACAAGCCAAAAAAAAATTATTGATAAATTGAACTTCATAAAAATTTAAAACCTTTGTGTTTCAAAGGATGTCATCAATAAAGTGAAAAGACAACCCAAAGAGTGGGAGAAATATTTCAACTCATGTATCTGATGGGGTCTAGTATTCAGAATATATAAATAACTCTTACTATTAAACCAAAAGAGACAAATAAATCAATAAAAAATAGGCAAAGAATCTGAATGGACTTAAAATTTTTTTTTTCAGATGAAGTCTTGCTCTGTAGCCCAGGATGGAATACAATGGCACAATCTTGGCTCAGTGCAACCTCCGCCTCCGGGGTTCAAGTGATTCTCTCGCCTCAGCCTCCCGAATAGCTGGGATTACAGGCATCGGTCATCATGCCTGGCTAATGTTTGTATTTTTGTAGAGACGGGGTTTCACCATGTTGGCCAGGTTGGTCTTGAACTCCTGACCTTAGGTGATCCACCTGCCTTAGCTTCCCAAAGTGCTGGGATTACAGGCATTAGCCACCATGCCCGGTCGTCTATTTTTTTTCCCCAAAGAAAAATACAAATGGATAATAAACACATGAAAACATTCTCAACATTATTGGTTATTAGGGAAATGCATATGGAAACCATAATGGACTATCATTTCACACTCATTAGGATGAATATATATATTTTTTTAAAAAAAGGAAAATTGGTGAGGATGTAAAATTGTAACCCTTATATATTGCTGGTGGGAGTGTAAAATAGTGCAACACCCTTGGAAGACAAGCTGGCAATTTTTCAAAAAGTTAAACATAAAGTTTTTATTTGTCCCAGCAATTCTCTTAGGCACATACCCAGGAGAATTGCAAAAAAGTTTTCACACAAATATTTGTACACAATGTTCATATTAGCATTATTTTGATAGCCATATAGTGGAAATGTTTATCAGCTGATAAATGGAAAAACAAAACATGGTAATCTGTCCAATAGAATATTGTTTGACAGTAAGAAGGAATGAAGTACTGATACATGCTACAACATGGGTGAACCTTGAAAACTGATAATGACTATCACTTCTCTTCCAGAATAAGACATTGCCATATATATTAAACAATTTAAGCATACATTCTGGGCATTTACAAGCCTTCTTAAACACTTTCATGAAATTCTAAGGCTCAAGGACCCAAAGCAGGAATCTCTAGTCTGCAAGATAAGTAAATAAATAAAATGGCTGCCCTGGCTGGGTGCAATGACTCACGCTTGTAATCACAGCAGTTTGGGAGGCTGAGGCAGGTGGATCACAAGGTCAGGAGACAGAGACCATCCTGGCTAACACAGTGAAACACGGTCTCCGCTAAAAGTACAAAAAATTAGCTGGGTGTGATGGCACGTGCCTGTAGTCCCAGCTACTCAGGAGGTTGAAGGAGGAGAATCGCTTGAACCAGGGAGGTGGAGGTTGCAGTGAGCCGAGATTGTGCCATTGAGCTCCAGCCTGGGTGACACAGCAAGACTCCGTTTCAATTAAAAAAAAAGCTGCCCTGGAATTATTAAATTAATACATATTTTTAATAAATTAATCACATAAAATAAAATTAATTATTACCAGATAATTATTATTATTATTATTATACTTTAAGTTCTAGGGTACATGTGTACAATGTGCAGGTTTGTTACGTATGTATACATGTGCCATGTTGGTTTGCTGAACCCATTAACTCATCATTTACATTAGGTATTTCTCCTAATGCTATCCCTCCCCAATCCCCCCACCCCACCACAGGCCCCAGTGTGTGATGTTCCCCACCCTATGTCCAAGTGATCTCATTGTTCAATTCCCACCTATGAGTGAGAACATGCGGTGTTTGGTTTTCTGTTCTTGTGGTAGTTTGCTGAGAATGATGGTTTCCAGCTTCATCCATGTCCCTGTAAAGGACATGAACTCATCCCTTTTTATGGCTGCATAGTATTCCATGGTGTATATGTGCCACATTTTCTTCATCCAGTCTGTCATTGATGGACATTTGGGTTGTTCCAAGTCTTTGCTATTGTGAATAGTGCCGCAATAAACATATGTGTGCATGTGTATTTATAGTAGCATGATTTATAATCCTTTGGGTATATACCAAGTAATGGGATGGCTGGGTAAATGGTATTTCTTGTTCTAGATCCTTGAGGAATCACCACACTGTCTTCCACAATGGTGGAACTAATTTACACTCCCATCAACAGTGTAAAAGCATTCCTATTTCTCCATGTCCTCTCCAGCACCTGTTTTCTGACTTTTTAATGATCGCCATTCTAACTGGTGTGAGATGGTATCTCATTGTGCCTTTGACTTGCATTTCTCTGATGATCAGTGATGATAAGCATTTTTTCATGTGTCTGTTGACTGCATAAATGCCTTCTTTTGAGAAGTGTCTGTTCATATCCTTTGCCCACTTTTTGATGGGGTTATTTGATTTTTTCTGGTCAATTTGTTTAAGTTCCTTGTAGATTCTGGATATTAGCCCTTTGTCAGATGGGTAGATAGCAAAAATTTTCTCCCATTCTGTAGATTGCCTGTTCACTCTGATGGTAGGTTTCTGGGTTTTTTTTGTTTTTTGTTTTTTGTTTTTTGCTGTACAGAAACTCTTTAGTTTAATTAGATTCCATTTGTCAATTTTGGCTTTTGTTGTCATTGCTTTTGGTGTTTTAGTCATGAAGTCCTTGCTCATGCCTATGTCCTGAATGGTATTGCCTAGGTTTTCTTCCAGGGTTTTTATGGTTTTAGGTCTAACATTTCAGTCTTTAATCCATCTTGAATTAATTTTTTATAAGGTGTAAGGAAGGGATTCAGTTTCAGCTTTCTACATATGGCTAGCCAGTTTTCCAAGCACCATTTATTAGATAGGAAATCCTTTCCCCATTTCTTGTTTTTGTCAGGTTTTTCAAAGATCAGATGGTTGTAGATATGTGGTGTTATTTCTGAGGCCTCTGTTCTCTTCCATTTGTCCTGCTAATTTTATTAGAAAAAATTATCCGATCATAATTAATTATTTAGCAGCCACTTTATTTATTTATTTATTTTAACACAGGATCTTGCTCTGTCACTGAGGCTGCAGTGCAGTAGCACAATTACAGTTCGTTGTAGCCTCAGCCTCCCAGGCTCAAGAGAACCTCCCATCTCAGCCTACTGAGTAGCTGGGACTCTAGGTGGGTACCACCACACTTGGCTAATTTTTTAATTATCATTTTTTTATTGAGGCAGGGTTTTGCTATGCCCAGGCTAGTCTTTAACTCCTGGCCTCAAGGGATCCTCCTGCCTCAGCGTCTCAGGGTGCTGGGATTATAGTTGTGAGCTATTATACTGGATCTTTAGCAGCCATCTTTAAAGTAATTACAACATTTACGTGTCAATAACAACCAAAACAACTACAACAACAAAAGCTAAGATTTATTAAAAATGTATTCTGTGCCAGTCAGTTTGGTAAGTACTAGACAAGCATTTTCTCATTTAGTCATCCTTGTTTGACTGATAAAATCTCATTGCTCCAGAGCACATACCTCTGATGTCCTATCACAGATGGTGACAATAAAAATGACTCTGCGTACACCACAAGTTAATTGTGAAATTTTTAACACGGACAAGGCACTGGAGTAGAAATGTGGAATACTTGTTATTAGTTCAAGCTAATTCTGTTATTAACTAGCTTGTATGACTTTGAGTAGTTATGTTAGATTTCTGTACATCAATTAATTTATTTTTAAATTAGAATTGAAATCAGGGTAGATTATTTTAATTTTCTGACAAGCTCTTACATGTGATTCTAATCTAAGTTGAATTTGTGTTTGCATCTATATACACATGGTGCTTAAATTTATATCATATGACACATGTAATTATACATATACAAATATACATATAATTATGTATCATATATATTTATGTGTATATACAGACACATATGTGATTTTAAAGTAAGTAATTTATATTATTAAAATACATTTAACAAGTGTATTTTTTCCAAATCAGGTAACTACTTTTCAGAGGATATTGGAGAGGAATACTAAAAATATCCAGCCTGCGCAGGCTTCAGGGTCAGAACATTCTGGGGCTTAGAGATGGTAGGAATCTAAGATAACCAAGGAGGTAGCTGCTTTGTTGATCTAGTTAAGTTAATTCTTCTACAACAAATGTTTTCCCCAAGTTGGGAAACAAATTAGTTTTAACCATTTGCTTAAGCACCAGAGGGACTCAACAAAAGGGTTAGCTAGAAAGTTTCAAAGGAAGATCAAGTGACTTGAATTTATTTACAGAAGAAAAGCAGAGTTTAAACTGGGCTATTCCCATAAAGTCTTACTTTCTGAGCAATAGTGTGACATAGCTCAGGCTGTTGTACCTGCCTTCTTCTTTTTTTTTTTTTTTTTGAGATGGAGTCTGGCTCTGTTGCCCAGGCTGGAGTGCAGTGGTGGGATCTCGGCTCACTGCAAGCTCCACCTCCTGGGTTCACACCATTCTCCTGCCTCAGCCTCCGGAGTAGGTGGGACTACAGACGCTTGCCACCTCGCCCGGCTAATTTTTTGTATTCTTTAGTAGACACGGGATTTCACTGTGTTAGCCAGGATGGTCTTGATCTCCTGACCTCGTAATCCGCCCGCCTCGGCCTCCCAAAGTGCTGGGATTACAGGCGTGAACCCCCGGCCCGGCCTGTGCCTTCCTTCTATCTGAAAGCTTTACAAGTCCCATATTGGGACAGAGGCAAAATATCTAGCTAGAAATTTGGGTCCTCTCTGTGAGACTTCTAATGGAGTAAAAGAAAAGTAGAATTAATACCTAAAGAAGGAAAATATTCCCAAACTAAATTTATTTCCTCTGACAAGTAGTCAAAAGTGTCCTGGAAATCAAGTTGTCCCCAGTCAGATATTTATTACTGAGATAGCCGTTTCATGGTTAGAAATGGAGAAAATAAGCAATTGAGGAAATAAGAAAGAATGTAAATAGCAGAAGGAAAAAGATGATGAGAAATCAGATATTGGTAGTTTTTACTGAGGGAGTAAATTGTATCTTATACAGAGGTTGAGGGAATAGTAGAGTATTGTGGAAAATTTTAAATAGAGAATGTAATAAGCATAGTCTCCCCAATTTCCCCTCCCCTGCTTCTGCAGGATTGAACAGGTCCCTTCATGTTTCTATTATACTGTGTTTATTTCTATGTACTGTGCATATCTCACATATGCCACATGACACATTGTATTTGCTTACCTGTAAGTTTCCTCTAGCAGGATATGAGTCCCTTGAGAGAGGATCATGTTTATTTTACTGCCACCTAGCCTGGGTCTTGGCCCATTGCATTCAGCCACAATTATCAACTGATTTAATGAAAATTTATACCCTATAATCTTTAAATTTTAGGATATACAATATTGATAGTGACCGTGACTTGATTTTGCCATCTACTCAAAAGGGCACTTTTATGTTGATTCTGCAGCTATCAGAATTGCAGGCCCTTTACATTTCATCCTCTTTCGAGGCTGAAGTAGCCACTCAACTCTTCTAAAAGGTAGCAGAAGCTTATAATAGTCTAGAGAATAGAATGACCAAAAACAGTATATATTTCAAGGTTTTACAAAAATATGATACACAAAAGTGGAGAGATTTAGCAAAGTCTCAGCAGGAGTGGTGTGAGGATTGGTTTTGAAGAGAAAGGTATAACACACAGATTCTACCTTGGAAATAGCGTAATGCTGTTCAACATGTTTCAGTGTTAAAAGTGGGTCACCAACTGTCTTTACCATTCCCACTGCTTTTTACTTGCCTTATGCATCAAGGCAAATGGAGATCGAAGGGAACTTCATACATAGTTAGAGAAGGATTTTTGTTGGCCTGGGTCATAGTGGTTCTTGTAGATCAAAAATAGTAAATCCACACCACAGGAAGATGGAGGAGAGCTAATCAAAAGAAAGGCAAAAAGCATTCCAGTTGAAAACTATCATGGAAAAAAGAGAAATGTACAAGAGCAGAATAGTTAGGTCAAGAAAATGATTTTCTCATCTGGAGCTGAGAAAATACTTTCAAGTCTGAAAATCCCGTAAAGAGATCTGTACATTCACCAAACACCAGGGAGATGAATAACCAATTAAAATCAAAACTAAAATGATAGGCTGCAAGCTAGTATGGGGAGCTGTGATGAAATTTTAATTAGAAAAGAAGACAAACTCACTTGGAAATTTTTTTTGTTTATGTTTTTTAGAAGACAAGATTACGTATCCTTTATATAAGATTAAGCATTCTTTTGTGATAAATAAGACCTCTATCAGTGGTTATTAACTTCATCAGCAATAATTATTGCTTTTATTAATCTATTCCTTCATTAACCTTATATTTAAAAAAATGCCAGCTCAATTATATTTGTTATAAACAAACCATTTCTCATTAAATAGCATAGACAGTTGCCAACCAGGGCTTCTCAAGAGCATGAAATAAGAGGCAGCACTAAACCAATTTATTTTGAAATCAACCAAAAACAAAGACAATTTAAATTCTATTTATCTTGTATGGTGTGGTTTTAGATAAGTGCACATTTTATTAGGCTTTTAAAAGTTATTGAAAATAGCTCAGAATATCCATTGCTTCCTTTTTGCAGGGTTTCTCAACAGTGGCAGTATTGACATTTGTAATTCTTTGTTGTGTGTGGCTGTCCTGTGCATTGTAGAATGTTAAAAGGCATCCCTGGCCTCTATCCTCTAGGTGCCAATAGTGCTCTCCTAGTTGTGACAATCAAAAATAACTCCAACCATCGCCAAATGTCCCTTGGAGATCAAAATTGACCCTAGGTGAGAGTTGATACAGAGAAGTCTTAGGTCCTTATTTGATAACCACTCACCTTAAGAAATCAAGCAGCCAGGAAAATAAATAATACATAAAAGCAAATAATGCTTTCAATGGGAGAATAACGGGGATTACTAGATGGAACTATCCATCTTTCACAGGAAGCCAACACTAGATATAATGAGAATTGCAAAGCCAGGCTTTGAACAGGAGTATATTCTTCTACAGAGCATCAAGTGACATAAATTCAAAGTAAGATCACAGACATAGGAAGGTGGAGAGGGATATCTTCTTGAAATCTTCCAAGCTCACAATTTAATTTGGAAAAAAAGAAGCACTTATAAAGAAAAAAATTAAGGGGCTATGGATTTGTCAATTCAGACTGTTTCTCATTTAGTTGAAACTGCTGCCTATCATAGTTTTGCAAAGTCTGAAGACTGAGTCGACAAACTTTTCAGGCTTGTTAGGAACAGACCTTAAATTACCTGATATGCTGTTCAACTTTTTAAAAAATGCCCCTGCAATAATGTGTATTGGGAATTTCCTTCTGTCTCATTATTCTATCACTTTCTAAATTTGGTAGTTGAATTTAATTAAAATCATTCCTTCCACATGGTTCCATTATCCAATATAGATATTGTTTACCAGTTTTTAAGAAGTTAGCTGCTATTGCAGTGGCTAGGCAGACTTAACAGTGGTCATCGATGTCCAGTTTTATTTATTTTTGTCACTGTTTTCTACAGATTTAAATGTTAAAGCTTGGTCTAAGAAAAGCTAGAATTAAAACTGAATTTGAAATACCACTCATAGTCAGTGACATTCTATCAGTTGAAGAGCGAATCACTGAAGAGTGTGACTCGCTGGCTTTGCACATGGATCAGCAGCACATCTATCACTAATGGAAGAACTGACTTGAGCAACACATTATCTGGGACAGAGTAACTAGAAGTGATGTCAGACTATGTGATTAAGTCATTAATTTTCAAGCTCAATTGTGGGAATCTGGGTATTATCTAAGAAAAATGAATAAAAAGCTCTAACACCATAATTTTTATAAGCAAGAATGTGGAGGAAAAGAATATGGTTAGTTTAACTCCAATAAGTTTCTTTTTATATAGTGAAAAGAGAGTGCATTCTAGTGTTACTAGCTAAATAGTTTCCTACTAATGTTGCTACTAACTCTTGTTACTATTAAACTGCTAAGGACAACAACGACAATAGCTTCAATGACTTTATGAGCATCTATTGTATGTCAGTGCTTGGCACTTAAAATCATTGTTTCAAATCCTCCCAATAACCTGTAGTCATCTATTTTAGATTCCTAAAAATTGAGGAAATTGAATTTTGAAGAAGGTACTTTCCTCAGGTCAAACTGTATTAAGTGGTGAAGCCTAGAATGACTAGGTTTAATTACTTCCAAATCCCATGTTTATTTACATTTGTATGATATTGTACAGAATCCAGAACCAAGTCCCTGTGATGAAACTAAGGAAAGAGGCAAGAATGGGGAAGAAGAACTAGCCTGCACACCTGTTATTTCATAGAGGACTTCTCACGCAGAAGTTCTCTAGTCTAGTCAGTATTCAGGAATCCTCTGATTCTCTAACCCTGCTAACCGGCTCAATATTTGGGAAGAGGAGTTATTTTCTTTGCTTTACTCATGTCTGCTTGCCATATGACCTCTCTTCTAAGACTGTTGACTCTTGGCAATGAGATCTTTTTTTGTTTTCTTTGAGATGGAGTCTTGCTCTGTCTCCCAGGCTGGAGTGCAGTGGCGCGATCTCGGCTCACTGCAACCTCCGCCTCCTGGGTTCATGCCATTCTCCTGCCTCAGCCTCCCAAGTCGCTGGGACTACAGGCACCTGCCACCACACCGGGCTAATTTTTTTGTATTTTTAGTAGAGATGTGTTTCACTGTATTAGCCAGGATGGTCTCAATCTCCTGACCTCGTGATCTGCCCGCCTACGCCTCCCAAAATGCTGAGATTACAGGCGTGAGTCACCGTGCCTGGCGGTGCAATGAGATCTTAATGTACACTTCAACTTTGTGGTGTTTTATTTAGATTTGAAAGACAAAATATCTGTTGTCCATTTTTCAGTTCCTATTTTTGCTCAGAGATCAATATTCCTGCATACATTAATTAGAAAGTTTGGGACTTTGAACGTGCTCTATCTAGTACTAAAAATAAAATTCAGAGTTGCATTGGAAAATGACAATTATCTTCAACCTCAGTAAGCACAAATTTCTATTTTTAAACATATTCTTTATCTCACTACACCATGGGGAGGGATTTCTCATTTTTAAGAGAATGAGAATCATAAACACCCCTTTTCTAACAAATTTGTTCCACTCTAAATCAGAAAGATCATCTAAGTGATAACTCTGACTAGCTTAAGATTTTGGTGAAATTAGCCAAGAATAAAATCTGAGCTAGTTAACAGTAACCCTTTATTCCTTTTGCTTCTTTGTGTATTTGTACATTATTCTTCTCTGGCAATGTAGAAGCCAAAGCCAATTAATATTCATTTAAAAATATTTAAGCTTGTATTTACTTTTCATAAAGCTCAACGATTTTTATTGTGATATGTGTACAATTTTTCATACCATATATGTTTTCATATTTGTGTTACTTATTTTTATCCATGATTAACATTAAAAAGCACCACATAGGCCAGGCATGGCAGTGCATGCCTGTAATCCCAGCTCTTAGAGAGGCCCAGGCAGGTGGATCACTTGAGCCCAGGAATTAGAAACCATAATGGGCAATATGAAGAAATCCTATCTCTATAAAAATACAAAAAAATTAGTTGGGCGTTGTGGTACACGCCTGTAGTCTCATCTACTCGGGAGGTGAGAGGGTCATTTGAACCTAGGAAGTTAAGGCTGCAGTAAGCCAAGATCATGCCACTATACGCCAACCTGGGCAACAGAGTGAGGCCCTGTCTCAAGAAGAAAAAAAAAAAAAAGGTACCATATAAAGGTGGCAAGGAATAATATGCCTGTAAATGAATTATCATTTATTTAACAATGTCTAGGAAATCGTTACAAGATCCCCAGCTATGTGTGGTGGGTTCAGTGAGCAGCAAAAGCAACTGGATTCCTGTACTCATTGGACATAGGTTGGGGAAGGAAGGAGCATACATGTGCGTTTTTTGGGGATTTACTTTTTTTCTCTTCTGGTCTATTTGTGTTTCTCTAATACTCTGAAACAGAAGAGGGCTCAGAGTCTGACTAATTTGTGCGAGTCCTGAACTTTCTCTGAACATCAACTTTTTCACTTTAAAAATGGAGTGATTATAACTTCTCGCCAGAGAAATTGTAGATTACATAAAATATTGTATGTAAAGAATTCGGTATAGTGCCGGAAAGAGATGCATCTAATATGAGTTTTTATTACCACCCTTGCCGTTTCAGATGTCCACTTCTCTACCATTGCATGCTATACTCTGTGGAATGTTTTTCAATGAGGTTTTAGGGGCATAAATACCTATGGGTTCTAGAACTATGAATTCCAGTACTGAGATTAAGAATTTTGGATTAGAAAACAGGGAGGCTTGGCTCAAAGGCCAGAAACAGTGAGATGAGAGCTCCCTATATCGGAGGATTGAGAGTCCTCAGTACTGTAAGGCATTTAGGTTCACCACCTTAGGGAGGCACAGTTTTCCATCTATGTTTTAAAGTTATTAAGTTAAAGTTATCATTAGGTGAAAGCACAGCTAATGGAAAAAGAAGAAAAAAAATCACTGGAGAAGAACAAACGGTTATGTGATTAAATATCTAGCTCTAGCTGAACCAAAAGCTTTTTATTCCCCCAAGTAGTTTTCTGAATGTTTTGGAAGATGTCGGAAAACTATATATACCTGGCACATAGTTGATGCTGACTGTGTATTTCTTGAACAAATGAACGAGAAAAATGAATGGGTAAGAAATTTTGCCCTGGATTATAAAATTGTGAAAAAGCCATCTAAAAATAGTAATTTACAAGGAATAGGAAAACAGTTTTAGATTGTATTGATATTGGTGAGGATTAGAAATGTGTGCTAGTTCTGTTAGCATTGAACCTTTTGGAAGATACATGTTGGTTTTCAGAGTTGTCTATCCAAAAGTACATAGGCACAAGAGCAGTAACTTTTCTATCAGGAAAAAATTTAACTACTTTGCTCAATAAAACATTTTTAGAGATATACTGTCCAAATACAGTACAGAAGCTCTTTGATTTATAGTGAGGTTATATCACAATAAACCCAATGTAAGTTGAAAATATCATAAACTGAAAAGGCATTTAATACATCTAAATCTACCAAACATCATAGTCTACCTCAAGTGTGTTCAGAATACTTAACATTAGCCTACAGTTGGGCAAATTCATTTAACACAAAACTATTTTATAATAAAGTGTTGACTATTTAATGTAACTTATCAAATACTGAAAGCGAAAAAACAGAATGGTTATATGAGTACTTACCATTAATGTACACAGCTGAAAGCACACTGGGCCTGAAGAATGAAGCATTGAACCAAGATTGATTGCTAGATGATGGAGATGCTACAGCATCAGGGTCATCAATTTATCTCTCTTCCAATGAGGCTTGAGACTAGCTGGTGGAAGCCGCTGGGGCATCAACATGTTTACAGTTTAGCAGGCATAGTGTTCTTCAGGAAGATGTCAAGTTTTGATTTCTTAGCTTGCTTCTTCTTTTCATTACATGTGTATTTACAGGAGGAAAGAACATCCTGTATGTACTTGTCAGCTCTTGAGAGTCTCTTGGAATTGACAACCATTTCTTCTAATGTCCATATGCCACTACCAACAGTAGCAAACACCTCCACCAGTTTCTTTGCTGGGAACTTTCTGGGTGCCTTGGATATAACTTCTTCCTCTGCCTTAACTTCTTGACTTCTTTCTTCCTCCAGTTCGATCAGCCCCTCAGCACCAATGCCAACAAACTCATGAATAGCCTCTTCATCAATGTCCAATTCTAGCTACTTCCCAAGCACTAAAATCTCATTCCTTACCATTTCATCAACAGCAGAATCTTTGTTAAAGCCTTTGAATGTGTTCACACATCTTCGAAATTTTCTTTCAAATGCCATTCATGTATTGCTGTGAGACATCCTCCCATGTGGCAACAATGTTCCAGATAGTATTTGGAATGTTAAAATCTTTCCAAAACTATCTGCGTTTGGCCAGATTTAGTCACTTGAGCAGCCTGTGCAAACATTTGGTGTAGATAGTACGCTCTGAATACAGTATTGTGACTTTGTCCACTGGTTGAATGAGTGGAGTCATGTTAGACGGCAAATAACCATTTGTTACATCAGGATGCATATCACCAATGTGCTGTGGGTACTCTGGTGCATTGTCTAAGATCAGAAGAATCTTGAATGGGACATTGTTTTGCCTACAGTATTCTCTTGCATGTGGAATAAAACAGTTCAAAAACCAGTCTTCAAGCAATGCTAATATCATCCAGGCTTTCTTGTTATGGTAATAATAAATAGGAAGAATACACTTACATTCTTGAATGCTCTAGGGTTCTGAGAATGATAGATTAGTAAAGGCTTTAATTTGACCCTACAACATTTCCAACCAAAAGTATCATTGCATGGTCTTTGGATGCCTCGAATCTTGGCATTGTCTTGGGCTGTTGATGAATATATATATGTCCTGGCATACGCTTCCACAACAAGCTTGTTTTATTCACACCAAATATTTGTTCTGGCAAATATTTCTTATCAAGTATCCTATGCAACTCTTCCTTAAAAACTTTGGTACCTTCATTATTGACATCTGCTTCCTCACCACTGACCTTCACATTATGAAAATTCTGATACCTTTTAAAGCCTTAGAACCACTCATGACTTGCTATCAACATTTGCAAGTAGACAGGATCATCAGCATGCTCTTTTAATGTATTGAAAAGATTTATTGACTTAGCCTGGACCGGCAGTAGACTAAGTGGTATTTGCTTCTGTATCTTGTCTTCCATCCACATGACAAGTAATTTTTCCGTATCATTAACTGACCCAGGTTTTTAATGGTGGTGACAGTGCATTTAACTGATGCTGATGATTTCACTGCATCACTGATTCACTTCTTATACTTTATGGTGGTTGAGATTGTGGATTATGAAAGTCCTAACTCACATGCAACAGCTATTACTGGCTTGCCACCTTGTTGAGCAATTATTTTTGAGTTCTCAAGAGTAATTGCCTTCCCCTTCTTCTCACTAGACACAGGAGACAGATTGGCCTTTTTTAGACATGATGGGATGCGAAAACATAAAACACAATATCCAAACAATGCTGGAAGTTCAATATACTGTGGAATATCAGTTGTTTATCCTCATGATCGCATGACTGATTGGGAACCGTGCATCACTGCAACTGCCCAGAATCATAAGTATCATACTACATCTCATCATCCCAGGAAAACATCAAAAATGGTATTTAAAGTAAGATTTCTACTTAATGTGTATCACTTTTGCACTATTATAAAGTTGAAAAATAGTAAATCGAACCAGTATAAATTGGGAGCTGCCTGTATTCTACTTTACAATGACAATGTAATATCTGGGTAAACTAATAGTATTTCATTTAATTATCATGCAGTCAGCCCTGTTGTTGGAAACATTAAACAGAAAAATTTTGTGTTATCTTACAAAAAGAAGCATTATGCATTAGCTTAGGGAGTTCTCCAGACACGATTAATTTTTCAAAGCTTTTAAAATATTATTTTGAGTTGTCATTCAGTTTGTGATATAAAGGTTCTTGTTGAATTTTATTCTGGTTAAAAGCCATTTTTCTCATGAAAGATAAATGTGAAATGGTCAATGGCTTCATGTCCCCTAATTGCATGATCTCATATTACCCTGAGGTTCAGTTGATGTTTAATTTAGTTGTAAAATGATTTAGAAAATGTGAAGCGTTTAAACAAACATATTTAAAATTATAGACCTCTAAGGAACCTACAGAACGTCTCATCCAAACCTGCATTTCAGAAACCAAAAAATGGAGGAATAGGAAGAAAAAGTGTTTGGCCCGAGACAATTTACCTTGATTGGCAAACTGCTATTATTTCTATTAAATTCTGATGCTTTGTCTTCACGGGCAACTTCTCTTTCAGGTAAACAAGATTATGTAAGTTTACATGTATTCTTAACCTTTACTTAGTCATATTTGTATCTTTTCTATTTGGTGTACTTATTTTATTTTATTTTTTTTTAGTGAATTGGCTCCTGTATTTTTTCCACGATCTTTTATTGTAACAACAAGGAATGTTTTAAGGAAGGAACTGAAAATAGTGATAGTTATTTGGAAGAAGAGCCAATACTTGATATTCACGAGTTGATGGTAGTTAACCACACTGGACTATGCTTTATGCCTCCCCCAGTAACCATTTCCTTAGAGCATCCTCTGTTCTTCCCTAAAATACAGTACACGAATGTGATGATAATATAGTATTGTTTTTGTATACATTATTAAAATTATCCTAATATTTCATTTATACAAAACTGAGGTTTCACACTTTCCTTAGTAGCTATTGAATAGAAATACAAACTCTTTCCCTTCCATTGGTGTGTGTTTAAATATAGATGTCTGTATAATCTTCTATTTTATATGCAGCCCTTCTTTAGAGAAAGAGTAGGGTAAATTCAGGGTAGATAAAGTGTTGCATGTTTGATAATCAAAGAAGTCATGTAATGGAGAAATGCATAATATATTAGTTGCTTCTACCTTACTCAAAAATTGAGCCTGTATTTCTCTCTGCAATGCCTGACAATTTTCCTCACAATGTTGATAGATAGGAACTTAGTTTATTTTTGTTAGAAAAAGTTATTTCTCTAAGTAGCATGTTTTATGGGAAAATTATGACAGAGCAATAAAAAAACTAGTGAAATGTTAAAATTGCTGCTTGTCATATACTGTGACAAACAATAAAATCCTACAATAATGTTTATCTTATTCCTTATCACTAAATCTAGAGAGGTCTTATTTTTGGAATTTTTTGTTTGGTTATTTAGGATTTTTTTGAAACGTATTTTTTTTTTTCGTTTTAAAGAAAGGTATATGTAACATAGTGCCTGCCGTTTGAATACTATTGTCGTGGGTTTCCTCATCCATGAAATTAGTGAGTTGATATTTAGATATTTCTCAGGTCACTTCCAGTTCTAAAAGTCAGATTCTATTATTTACTTCTCCCACATAAAACAGTTCTTCTCTGCTGAAATGAATATATTTGTATGTGTGCATTCAAAAGTCCTATTGACATTGTAATGATTTATTCATTTAAATTTTAGGAAGTGCATACTGCATGCCTGACACATTGCATGTACTGTAGAACTGGTGTAAGTCAAGCATTGGTAAACTGGTTTCCTGGCTAAATGCAGCCTGCTGCCTATTTTTGCAAATAAAGATTTTTTTTTTTTTTTTGAAACGGAGTCTCACTCTGTTGCCAGGCTGGAGTGCAGTGAGTGGCACAATCTTGGCTCACTGCAACCTCTGCCTCCCAGGTTCAAGCAATCCTCCTGCCTCAGCCTCCCAAGTAGCTGGGACTACAGGCGCATGTCACCACGCCCAGCTAATTTTTTGTATTTTTAGTAGAGGCGTGGTTTCACCATGTTTGCCAGGATGGTCTTAATCTCTTGACCTTGTGATCCACCCACCTTGGCCTCCCAAACTGCTGGGATTACAGGTGTGAGCCACCAAGCCCGGCTGCAAATAAAGATTTTTAAAACATAGCTACATCCTTCTAGTTGGCTGTCTATGGCTGCTTTCACACCACAATACAGAGTTGACTAATTGTGAGAGAATGTATTGCCCAGAAAACCTAAAATATTTACTTTCTGGTCCTTTACAGGAAAAGTGTGCAAAACAAAAATGTATTTTATTGAGATTGTTAGAGATTTTTATTGATTGCACTATAATAAGGATTTCTGTTGGTGGTGGTGGTCTTGGAAGTGTGTGTGTGTGTGTATGTGTGTGTTTTGGGTCTTAAAAGTGCACCTTTGTTTTGTTCATTTTTCAATCTGTTATTCTCTTTCATGCTAGCATTTCAATTGATTTTATGTTAAGTAAATAACCAGTAGCTGTTTGTATTTGTCAGAGTTCTTCAGAAAAACAGAACAAATAGGTTATAGATACATATAAGAGAAAATTTATTATGGGAATTGGCTCACCCTATTATGGTGACTGAGAGGTCCAGCAATCTGCCATCTGCAGTCTGGGGAACAAGGAGAGCCAGTGGTGTAATTTAGTCTGAGCTTAAAGGCTTGAGAATCTCAGAGACCCCACTGGTACTAATCCTGGAGCCTGAAGGCACAAGACCCAGGAATTCTAGTGTCCAAGGATAAGAGAATATAGATGTTCCAACTCAAGGAGAGAGAGAGAATCTGCCTTTCTTCCATCTTTTGTACTATTCGGGCCCCCAACTGACTGGATGATGTGCACCCATAGTGGTGAGGGAGAATCTTCTTTACGAAGTGTCTATTTGAGATTCTGCAACAAAATACCATGAACTCGGTGGCCTAGAAACAACAGAAATCGATTTTTCACAGTTCTGGAGGCTGAAAATTCCAACATCAAGATGCTGGCAGATTTGATGTCTGGTGAGGGCCCACTGCTTGGTTCATAGAATGGCACCTTCTTGCTGTGTCCTCACATGGTGGAAGGGATTGAAAAGCTCCCTTGTACCTGTATAAGGGCACTAATCTCATTATGAAGGCCTTGCTCTCATGACCTAATCACCTCCTGAATAGCCCCACTTCTTAAAACAATCACCATGGGGGTTAGGATCTCATCATGTCTTTTTTTTTTTTTTGTGGGGGTGACAAGCATTCAGACTGTAGTGTTCAGTATACTGACTCAAATGATATTGTCTTTAAGTAGACACAAAGGCTGGGCGCGGCGGCTCACACCTGTAATCCCAGCACTTTGGGAGGCTGAGGCGGGCAGATCACAAGGTCAGGAGAGCGAGACCATCCTGGCTAACATGGTGAAACCCTGTCTCTACTAAAAATACAAAAAATTAGCCATGCATGGTGGCGGGCGCCTGTAGTCCCAGCCACTCGGGAGGCTGAGGCAGAAGAATGGCGTGAACCTGGGAGGCAGAAGTTGCAGTGAGTCAAGATTGCGCCACTGCACTCCAGCCTGGGCGACAGAGCGAGACTGTGTCTCAAAAAAAAAAAAAAAAAAAGAAAAAGAAAAAAAAGACACAGATACATCCTGAAATAATGTTTTACTAGCTTTCTGGACATCCTTTAGACTAGTCAAGTTGATAGATAAAATTCACCATCCCACTAGTCATTTCACTTAAAATTATCAAGCCAGTAATGTATCAGTTTCAATTGTCTTGCTATTTAAGATGATTATCTTAAATAAAACTTGTAATTTTGTCTATAAAAACACTGTCAGTGAATTAAAGATTCATTTCCAAGTTCTCTGAAACCCTTATATGTTGCACTAGAATATTTTTCTGTGAAAATCAGAAGAGATTATGCTAATAACAATTTGTCATAGGTTATTATTATTATTAGTTTTTGAGATAGAGTCTAACTCTGTCACCCAGGCTGCAGTGCAGTGGCATGATCTCGGCTCACTGCAACTTTGGCCTCCCAGGTTCAAGAAATTCTCCTGCCTCAGCCTCAGAGTAGCTGAGATTACAGGTGTGCACCACCACGCCCAGCTAATTTTTGTATTTTTAGTAGAGACAGGTTTCACCATGTTGCCCATGCTGGTTTCGAACTTGTGGTCTCCAGGGATCTGCCTGCCTCAGCCTCCCAAAGTGCTGATTACGGGGGTGAGCCACCATGCCCTGCCTTGTCATAGGTTATGTTTTAAGTAATATTTATAGTGCTTTTGATAGACTGAAAGCAAATCCTGTTTGGTAAAAAGAATATATTTGGACTGCTCTTTTCAGTCTAAAGTGGACTTTTCATTTAAGAGCCATTTTCAACTTTCCCCTTGCTTTTGTTCTTCCACAGAATGTGTGGTGGGGGAGGGGAAGGAGGGATGGAGATAAAATGAGGAAGTTGCAGGAACCCCAATAATACTCTGAGGAACATGAGGAAAGAGTTTTGCTGAAGTTAACATTTAGGTCTTACAGTTGCTTAAGTTTCACGGTTCCCTTCACCTTCTCAGGAAATTAGACTTAATACAGTTTTTATAGTTGACTCTATTATATCAGAGGATGATTAATGAGGATGACATTTACCCTGATTGTTGTGCTCTTTAAAAAGATATTCTCCATGAAGAGCTCGCATTTCTAGGCTTCAGATGGAGATGTCATTCTTTGGGGGAAGAAATACAGTTGTACTCTGTTTCACTAACCACATTTTCAGATACCAATTTCTTACCATGGTACTTCTTGTCAGACTCATCAAAAGAGCTATACTTTCTTGGAAGTACAGCACTCATCAGTTTCTGAGTATTAAATTACATAACTCCTTCCCTTTTTAAAAAGTTCATTGAAGATGGTAAAGTTCTATCTTAAATTAAACTGAATTGTTTGAAAAATTCCATGAAACTTTTGCTGGAGAAACTTTAAAGGCTTCAATTGTGGCTTACAATGATAATTCAGGACACAAATATCTAAGAGCAGGGTTTATTTCCCACAAATTATCTTTCATGTCACACAAACAGGAGGACTAACTAGCTGTTCTGATCTTACAGGGACTCTAATATCCCTGTCCCTTAGAAATAGCTTTCAGCCATAGTTGTCAATTGACATTAGACATGTAAAATTTTAGATTTTTTTCTGGAGTTATTGGAAGCTAGAAATTGGTGTTACTCTACTTGCATGTAATTTTGTAGGCACAGAAGGCAACATTGATTCTGTATCAGATGCAAGGTAGTCTAGTAAAGGAGGAACTTGTGTGAATTTCTCCCGAGGACAAGCAGATACACTGGTTTTGGGGTCTGGACTAGAATATTTGTTAACTAATGTATTATAACTGAGTCCCTTATACATACCACTATGGTATTTGTTCTTATGGTGCTCAGAGTTCAACTGAGCTCAGAGGGCTGTGCTGTGCCTCAGGTCTGGGCAGAATAGATCCACAGGACTGATTTGAGGACCCCAGATAATGACATCCAATGTGACATAAAAGATACTTTTAAGGAAGCAAAAGTGAAAAGGAAATTTGAGGGGGATAGTTCAAATGAGGCATCTTTCCAAAGGGACAAGGTTGAGAGGCAGAGTCTAGATATGAGGCTATAGGATGTACCAGAGTTTCCAGCCAAACCTGAGAGCTTTTCGATTGGACCATAGAATGGAAGGAACTGGGAGAGGGCCCAGGAGGGAGCTGTTTGAGACACTGAGATGCCCAGGCAGAGCTCACCTTATTAATGCAAATAATCCAGGGGAAGAGCCTCCAAAATAAAGAATAGTCTCTAGGGTTTTTATGGTATTAGGTCTAACATTTAAGTCTCTAATCCATCTTGAATTAATTTTCGTATAAGGAGTAAGGAAAGGATCCAGTTTCAGCTTTCTACTTATGGCTAGCCAATTTACACAGCACCATTTATTAAATAGGGAATCCTTTCCCCATTTCTTGTTTCTCTCAGGTTTGTCAAAGATCAGATGGCTGTAGATGTGTGGTATTATTTCTGAGGACTCTGTTCTGTTCCATTGGTCTACATCTCTGTTTTGGTACCAGTACCATGCTGTTTTGGTTACTGTAGCCTTGTAGTATAGTTTGAAGTCAGGTAGCGTGATGCCTCCAGCTTTGTTCTTTTGACTTAGGATTGTCTTGGAGATGCGGGCTCTTTTTTTGTTCCATATGAACTTTAAAGCAGTTTTTTCCAATTCTGTGAAGAAACTCATTGGTAGCTTGATGGGGATGGCATTAAATCTATAAATAACCTTGGGCAGTATGGCCATTTTCATGATATTGATTCTTCCTATCCATGAGCATGGTATGTTCTTCCATTTGTTTGTGTCCTCTTTTATTTCACTGAGCAGTGGTTTGTAGTTCTCCTTGAAGAGGTCCTTTACATCCCTTGTAAGTTGGATTCCTAGGTATTTTATTCTCTTTGAAGCAATTGTGAATGGAAGTTCATTCATGATTTGGTTCTCTGTTTGTCTGTTACTGGTGTATAAGAACCTAGGTAGTACCATTCAGGACATAGGCATGGGCAAAGACTTCATGTCTAAAATACCAAAAACAACGGCAGCAAAAGCCAAAATTGACAAATGGGATCTCATTAAACTAAAGAGCTACTGCACAGCAAAAGAAACTACCATCAGAGTGAACAGGCAACCTACAGAATGGGAGAACATTTTTGCAATCTACTCATCTGACAAAGGGCTAATATCCAGAACCTACAAAGAACTCAAACAAATTTACAAGAAAAAAACAAACAACCCCATCAAAAAGTGGGCAAAGGATATGAACAGACACTTCTCAAAAGAAGACATTCATACAGCCAACAGACACATGAAAAAATGCTTATCATCACTGGCCATCAGAGAAATGCAAATCAAAACCACAATGAGATACCATCTCACATCAGTTAGAATGGCAATCATTAAAAAGTCAGGAAACAACAGGTGCTGGAGAGGATGTGGAGAAATAGGAACACTTTTACACTGTTGGTGGGATTGTAAACTAGTTCAACCATTATGGAAAACAGTATGGCGATTCCTCAAGGATCTAGAACTAGATGTACCATATGACCCAGCCATCCCATTACTTGGTATATACCCAAAGGATTATAAATCATGCTGCTATAAAGACACATGCACACGTATGTTTATTGCGGCACTATTGGCAATAGCAAAGACTTGGAATCAACCCAAATGTCCATCAGTGACAGACTGGATGAAGAAAATGTGGCACATATACACCATGGAATACTATGCAGCCATAAAAAAGGATGAGTTTGTGTCCTTTGTAGGGACATGGAAGCAGCTGGAAACCATCATTCTTAGCAAACTATCACAAGAACAGAAAACCAAACACCGCATGTTCTCACTCATAGGTGGGAACTGAACAATGAGATCACTTGGACTCGGGAAGGGGAACATCACACACTGGGGCCTATCATGGGGAGGGGGGAGCGGGGAAGGATTGCACTGGGAGTTATGCCTGATGTAAATGACGAGTTGATGGGTGCTGACGAGTTGATGGGTGCAGCACAGCAACATGACACAAGTATACATATGTAACAAACCTGCACGTTATGCACATGTACCCTAGAACTTAAAGTATAATAATAATTTAAAAAAAAATAGTCTCAACCATAGAAAACTTTAAGAAAATTGTTTTGTTACTTTAAATCATTACTGTAATAACTTAATTTAGAACACCAAGTAATGTCCAAGAGTGACACCTTAAAAATGGTTTTAATGAATAGATGCCGTGGATTGTAATTAAATGTAATATGTTTTCATATTTGTTATCACTTCTAATGTATTTAAAAATTTTCTTTGCTCACTTAGGTACAGCATTTTTCTTGCAATTATATTTGCACTATTACTTAGTTAAGTCTTTTCCTATGCATTGTAAAAATCAACTTTCTTTTAATGCTACAACTACAGGATCACAAATCTCAGGTTATCAGAGTTCCAAATGAGCTTTGAAACATCTCCATGTCACTCTAAGCTAGTAGAAATGATAACTTTTTCCTTTCCATTCTATTCATTGTTAGTTACCACCAGGATCTCATTTCATTGCAATGAAAACTTCATAGTCAGCAAAAACTTACATATCACAAAAAATTTAGAAAGGTCCTACTCTAAGTCTGTTGAGAATATAAAGGGATTGAAAAAGAAAACTTGTCTCTTAAGATGATAAGTGTATTTCTTCAAATGTATTTCGATATTTTAATATTTCTAGAATATGAATGAGTCTTTCATTATAAAATAATTTTGCCAGACACAGTTAAAATTTGTTTTATCCTTTAAACTTGTCATTTAATTGATAATATGCCTCATAATTGATGATGTTTGGGAAATAAGAAAACATTGTTTTTAAGATTTTTGACATTCCCAGGCCGAGGGCGGTGGCTCACGCCTGTAATCCCACCACTTTGGGAAGCTGAGGCGGGTGGATCACGAGGTCAGAAGGTTGAGACCATCCTGGCTAACATTGTGAAACCCTGTCTCTACTAAAAAAAAGCAAAAAAAATTAGGTGGATGTGGTGGCAGGTGCCTGTAGTCCCAGCTACTCGGGAGACTGAGTCAGGAGAATGGTGTGAACCCAGGAGGCAGAGCTTGCAGTGACCTGAGATCGCGACACTACACTCCAGCCTGGGGGTCAGAGTGAGACTCCATCTCAAAAAAAAAAAAAAAAAAAAAAAAAAAAAAAAAAAAAAAAAAAAAAAAGATTTTTGACATTCCCATGATTCAGAGTTATCTGCCTTTTGGATCTAATTTCAACCAATAGGTCTGAGATAAACTTGATCTTCCTACTAAAGTGATTGACATCTATTAACCACTTCTTTTGGCTGTTTTAAGAACACCTTTGCTTAGCAACTTAATCCCCAGTCAATTCCTTTTCCTGTTTCTCATGGGAACCATTACCGTTTTCTTTTCTTTCTTTTGTTTTTATTTTTTTATTATACTTTATATTCTGGGATACACGTGCAGAACGTGCAGGTTTGTTACATAGGTATACACGTGACATGGTGGTTTGCTGCATCCGTCAACTGGTCATCTACATTAGGTATTTCTCCTAATGCTATCCTTCCCCTCGCTCTCCACCCACTGGTAGGCCCCGGTGTGCGATGTTCCCCACACTGTGTCCATGTGTTCTCATAGTTCACCTCACACTTATGAGTGAGAACATGTGGTGTTTGATTTTCTGTTCCTGTGTTAGTTTGCTGAGAATGATGGTTTCCAGCTTTATCCATGTCCCTGCAAAGGACATGAACTCATCCTTTTTCATGGCTGCATAGCATTCCGTGGTGTATATGTGGCACATTTTCTTTATCCAGTCTGTCATTGGTGGGTATTTGGGTTGGTTCCGAGTCTTTGCTATTGTGAATAGTGCTGCATATGCCCGCATATATCTTTATAATAGAATTATTTATATTCCTTTGGGTTTATACCCAGTAATAGGATTTCTGGGTCAAATGGTATTTCATTTCTGGTTTTAGGTCTTTGAGGAAACGCCACACTGTTTTCCACAATGGGTGAACTAATTTACACTGCCACCAAGAGTGTAAAAGTGTTCCTTTTTCTCCACAACCTTGTCAGCATCTGGGTTTTTTATTGCCTTTTTAACAACTGCCATTCTGACTGGCATGAGATGGTATCTCATTGTGGTTTTGATTTGCATTTATCTAATGATGTTGAACTTTTAAAATATATACCTATTGGCCCCTAAATGTCTTCTTTTGAGAAGTGTCTGTTCGTGTACTTTGCTCACTTTTTGATGGGTTTGTTTATTTTTTCTTGTAAATTTATTTAAGTTCTTTGTAGATTCTAGATATTACATCTTTGTCAGATGGGTAGATTGCAAAAATTTTCTCCCATTCTGTAGGTTGCCTGTTCACTGTGATGATAGTTTCTTTTGCTGTACAGAAACTCTTTAGTTTAGTTAGATCCCATTTGTCAATGTTTGCTTTTGTTGCAATTGCTTTAGCAGATTTCATCATAAACGCTTTGCCCACACCTATGTCCTGAATTGTATTGCCTAAATTTTTTTCTAAGGTTTTTATGGTTTTGGGTTTTACATTTAAGTCTTTAATCCATCTTGAGTTAATTTTTGTATAAGGTGTAAGGAGAAGGTCTAGTTTCAGTTTTCTGCATTTGGATAGCCAGTTTTCCCAGCATCATTTATTAAATGGGAATCCTTTCCCCATTGCTTGTTTTTGTCTGGTTCTTTGAAGATCAGGTGATTGTAGATGTATGAACTTATTTCTCTGATCTCTATTCTGTTCCATTTGTCTATGTGTCTGTTTTTGTACCAGTACCATGCTCTTTTGGCTGCTGTAGCCTTGTAGTGTAGTTTGAAGTCAGGTAGCATGATGCCTCCAGTTTTGTTCTTTTTGCTTAAGATTGTGTTGGCTATATGGGCTCTTTTTTGGTTCCGTATGAATTTTAAAGTAGTTTTTTCTAATTCTGTGAAGAATGTCAATGGAAGCTTGATGGGAATAGCATTGAATCTGTAAATTACTTTGAGCAGTATGGCCATTTTCATGATACTGATTCTTTCTATCCACAAGCATGGAACGTTTTATCATTTGCTTGGATTCTCTTTTATTTCTTTGAGCAGTGGTTTGTAGTTCTCCTTGAAGAGGTCCTTCACCTTCCTTGTTAGCTGAATTCCTAGGTATTTTATTCTTTTTGTAGCAACTGTGAATGGGAGTTCATTCATGATTTGGCTCTCTGCTTGTCTACTGTTGTTGTATAGGAATGCTTGTGATTTTTGCAAACTGATTTTCTGTTCTGAGACTTTGCTGAAGTTGCTTATCAGCTTAAGGAGCTACTGGACTGAGATGATGGGGTTTTCTAGATATAGGATCATATCATATGCAAACAGAGACAATTACCTTTTGTTCTCTTGCCTCATTGCATTGGCCAGAAATTCCAATACTGTGTTGAATAGGAGTGGTGAAAGAGGGCTTCCTTGTCTCGTGCCAGTTTTCAAAGGGAATACTTCAAGCTCTTGCCCTTTCTGTATGATATTAGCTGGGGATTTGTCATGAGATATGTTATGTCAGTATCTAGTTTATTGAGAGTTTTTAACATGAAGAGATGTTGAATTTTATTGAAGACCTTTTCTGTATCTGTTGGGATTATCATGTGTTTTTTTTTTTTTTTTTCATTAGTTCTGTTTATGTGATGAATTTCACTTATTGATTTGCGTATGTTGAACCAGCCTTGCATTGCCAGGGATGAAGCCAACTTGACCATGGTGGATAAGCTTTTGGATGTGCAGCTGAATTTTGTTTGCTGGTTTTGCATTGATGTTCATCAGGGATATTGGCCTGAAATTTTCTTTTTTTGTTGTGTCTCTGCCAGGTTTTGGTATCAGGATGATCCTGGCCTCATAAAATGGGTTAGGGAGGAGTCCCTCTTTCTCAGTTGTTTGGAATAGTTTCAGAAAGAATGGTACCAGCCCCTCTTTGTACTTCTGGTAGAATTTGGCTGTGAATCTGTCTGGTCCTTGGCTTTTTGATTGGTAGGCTATTTATTACTGCTTCAGTTTTAGAACTTGTGATTGTTCTATTCAGGGATTTGACTTCCTGGTTTAGTCTTGGGAGGGTGTATGTGTCCAGGAATTTTTCCATTTCTTCTAGATTTTCTAGTTTATTTTCATAGAGACTTTTATAGTATTCTCTGACGGTAGTTTGTATTTCTGTGGGGTCAGAGATGATATCCCATTTATGATTTTTTTATTGTGTCTATTTGATTCTTCACTCTTTTCTTCTTTATTAGTCCAGCTAGTAGTCTATTTTATTAATCTTTTCATAAAACCAACTCCTGGATTCATTGATTTTTTTTGAAGGGTTTTTCATGTCTCTATCTCCTTCAGTTCCCCATTTTATTATTTATCTCTTCTTAGTTTGCAATTTAATTCACTGTAATGTCTTCCCATAATTTCTGATATGCTGATTGCTACTCAATACATATTTGCTTACTTTCTGGATATCATCACTGAGATGGGTATCTTAAACTCAGAGTGACCCACCTGACTTTCAAAACTGACTTCGTGCTCCACATCCAGGAACCAAATTAGATGCTGCTTGTTATAATTAACTCTCCTACTCTGTTACTAACTCAATATATTAGAAAATAAGCTCTTCTAATTCTACCTTAGAAATATTTTTATTCAATCTCTGCCTTTCTTTCCATTCTTATTACCAAATCATAAGTTCAGTTTCTCATTTTCATAAAAAATTATTCCAACTTCTAAGTCTGTGTCAAAGCTGTTCAACTCTATTTCTAACTGAACTTTTCAGTGTATTCTCCTGCTGTTTTCCCCTCATTCTTGATACTGTGGGCCGTATATCATCTCCTGAATTGTAGTTTAAGGAAGAAAATGTTAGAAAGCCTATACTTTTATGCTTTTGATCATTTTGTTTCCTTTTTTCTTTTCTTTTCTTTCTGTTTTATTTTATTTTATTATTACTTATTTATTTATTTGAGATGGAGTCTCCCCTGTCACCCAGGCTGGAGTGCAATGGTGTGATCTCATTTCACTGCAGCCTCTGCCTCCTGGGTTCCAATAATTCTCCTGCCTCAGCCTCCTGAGTAGCCGGGGTTACAGGTGACTGCCACCATGCTCAGGTAATTTTTGTATATTTAGTAGAGACAGGGTTTCACCATGTTGGCCAGGCTGGTCTCGAGCTCCTAACCTTGTGATCTGCCTGCCTTAGCATCCCAAAGTGCTGGGATTACAGGCATGAGCCACGTTTTCAGCATGCTATTGTTCTACTAATTACATAAACCCCAATGCAAGTGTTATGTTTTTAAAGGAAAATTTTCTTATGCTTATGACCAGGTAGAAATAATTTCTCCCTTCTCCATATCTCACTTGTGCCTTTTGTTGTTTGGAAGTAACAGGTAAAATCTTATTTGTATTGTTACATCTTGCTGAGTAACATATTAATCCAAACTGTGGGACTCAAAACAATACATGTTTATTATATCACAATCTCTATGGGCAAGCATCCTAGACATGGCTTAGCTGTGTCTTCTACTTCATAGCCTTACTGAAATAAAGATGTAAGCCAGGGTCTGCAGTATCATCTAAAGGCTTGACTAAAGAAAGATTCACTTCTAAGCTCAGTACCAACCCCTTAGTTTCATGAAAGTTGTTGGACTGAGGGTCTTAGTTTCTTGCTGGCTATTGGCTGGAGGGTACTTTCAGTTTGTTGCCATGCGGAATCCACAACGTGGAAGATTTCTTCATCAAAGCAAACAAGACAGAAAGCCTTATAACAAAAAAGAAGTTAAAATTTTTGTAACCTAATCATGAAAGTGTCATCCCATTACCTTTGTCAAACTCTGTTGGTTAGAAGCAAGTCACTAGGTTCAGCTCACATGCAAGTGAGATCTATACAGGAAGCAAAAATCATTTGGTACCATTTTAGAAGTCTGTCTACCACAACATTCAATTCTCACAACAACCCTATGAGGTAGATGATACTATCATTGAGAGGTTTCAGTAGCTTGCTTGTGGTCACACAGCTAATTGGGAAAAGAACTCAGATTCAAACTGAGAAAGTCTATCTCAGTCATCTCTGTGCTTAATCACCATGAGTTCTCAGGAAAAGAATAAACTAGTGTAACTGTGGGAACAGCAGCAGTAACTCTGGGGAAGCAGCAGTAATGAAGGTAGTGTTTCATGCTAATATTTCACTAATAATATCAATCAGCTCCCACCTTTCTGTGTCTATGTCACTTGGCACCTATTCTTATAAGAAAGTTCCTATCTGCCTGCTAGTCAATGGGTAACCTCTTCTGGTCTGATTTCTTCGTTTGGCCCAGGTAATCATAGCCAAGAAGGCTGCAAAGAAGAAGAAAAGTAATTTCTTTCTCTAACTTATAAATTTGTTTTTTATGAAAAAGAACTATATTTCTTATATAGTACAATGAGGTTTCTGGATTTCTGGCAGAAAAGCATTTCACACAGATGTTGTTCATGGGCCAAGAAGAGAGGTCTTGGATCATGCCCTTAAAGCAGTATTCACCGTATCACACTGTTTCACAATGAGTTGCTAATACACCTGTCTTCCAAAGCTGTTTGTAGATGAGACTGACCATACCTTACTTATCTCTCGATTCTCAAATGTCTAGTACAATGGAATTGAGCCTTCCTGAGATGTTTTGTGTCAGCTAACTTTATTCACAAATGCTTTTGATCTTCATGAAACTATCAACTGTAAGAGTGAAGCAATCTGAACAATTTTTTTTTCTTTGAGATGGAGTCTCGCTCTTGTCACCCAGGCTGAAGTACAGTGGGGGAATCTCGGCTCACTGCAACATCCTCCTCCTGTGTTCAAGCAATTCTCCTGCCTTAGCCTCCTGAGTAACCAGGATTACAGGTGCCCGCCAACATGCCTGGCTAATTTTTGTATTTTTCGTAGAAATGGGGTTTCACCATGTTGGCCAGGCCAGTCTTGAACTCCTGACCTCAGGTGATCCACCTGCTTCAGCCTCCCAAAGTGCTGGGATTATAGGCATGAGCCACCATGCCCAGTCAACAGTTTTCTTATATGACTCTTGTTGGTGACAAGAACTACAAATAAACTAAAAGAATGATGTTCTTCTGGGGTCTTTCACTAAATAAAATTTGGTTCTGTTGTCTTTGATATATATTTGTATAATTGGGGCTCAACATAAAGAGTTTTGTCCCAGTCTGTGATATGGGCAAGTGCTCAAAATGTGGGCAGTAGAACCATAGTGGTAATAGCAGCTCACACTGTTTCTCCACTTTGGAATATTTTCCCTTAAACACTTTTGTTTTTGAAAAATTTATATAGGCTACAAACCTACCTTCTCTTTGAAGCCTGCAGTGATAATTCAACAAATACTTTAAAATGTGTGTTGTGTATGAGCTAAAGGGCTGGATATTGATAGCACTATGAATACAATTATTTCTGCCCCTGAAAACTTTGTTCACTGGAAGAGATGTATTGGTAAATAGATATGAAATCATTGGTAAATTTATGGAATAATTATAGGAGGAACAGTCAGAAGTAAATTCCTTTTCCTTGAAGATCTATAGTATTTGCCTGTATTAGTTATAATATGCCTTAAAGTACTTGTTTTAGTTGTTTTTGTATTTGGTTTATTTCTTATATTAGTAGTAAATTTCTGAAGAGCATTGACTGAATCAGACTGTTTCTTTCAAATCTCAACTCAAGAGTCCCTTTCTAAGTAAGCTTTCCTTGGCTCTTCCCTTCATATACTTCCTCCTCCCAAAGCATCCTGGCTATATCTCCATTTCTTTCTTTAGCTTGTAAACTTTTTTGTGGGAAAGAATTACATCTGTAATATCTTAATCACAAAATTGCTGGCACAGTAATAGGTCCTGGCTAGTCGCAGTGTGATTCTTGGACTGACTACATTGGCACAACTTCTGAGCTTGTTAGAAATGAAGGATCTCAGGACCCACCTCAGACCCACTGAGTTAGAATCTGCTTTTTATCACCGTCTGTAGATGAGTGTGTGCATGTGAAATTTAATTAACACTATTTTAGTAGATATTGTGTATCATAGTAGAGGGTTTCTTCAAATGTACTTGAAGGGCTATATAAGAATCCCTGCATTCAGAGTTGGCTGAGAGCTTGGGGATAGTGGTGGTGGTAGTTTATGGCTTTGTAAAAATTCATGTTTCTTAGCCCCACACCAGCACCTACCACAAAAGAATGACATTCATGCTTCTGTATTTTTAACAAGTTCACCAAGTGACTCTCATCCTCATAGAAGTTTAAGAATTGATGTAAAACTTTTGAATGGATTAATCTCTCATTTGTAAGAAATTCTGCACTCTGTACATTATTCCAATTAATGCCTTTTGGATGGGTTCCAACTTATATCTCTGACCTAGCTCTCTGCTTCAGCCAGGTCTCCTTCCTATTCCCTGAACACACCAAAAGAAAGTAACTAAACACTTGTTAAATTGACTAATTGGACATACAAATGCATAAATGATAAAAGGATGAATGGTGTATTGAATGAATGAAAGTGCTTTGACTTGTTTTTTCTTCAACTAAGTCTATGCCTGCAGAATTAAATTTGAATAGGATTAGAATAAAAAGCATCTGTTGGTATAAATAGTGAGATTGATAGAGATGGATAGCTTTATCTATTGGACTATGTGGTTTTTCCTCTAGATTCAGGTTCCTCTTTTATGAACCTGAGTCTCAATTTCTCATTCTGTAAAACAAACTTATTTAGTAAGTCAGCTCCTTTCCAAAAGAAACATTAGCCTGTATCAGTAATTGCTTGGTATCTTAGATTGAAACCTAAACTTATTTTATTTATTTTTAACTTTTAGGTTCAGGAGTATATGTGTGTGTTTGTTATATAGGTAAGCTTTGTGTCCTGGGAGTTTGGTATATAGATTACTTTGTCACCCAGGTAATAAGCATAGTACCCAATAGGTATTTTTTTTTTAGATCCTTTCCCTCTTCCCACTTCTGCCCTTGACTAGGCCCCAAAGTCTGTTGTTCCCCTCTTTGTGTCCATGAGTTCTTGTTTAGCTCTGACTTATAAGTGAGAACTTGCAGTATTTGGTTTTCTGTTCCTGAGTTAGTTTGCTTGGGATAATGACCTCCAGCTCCATCCATGTTGCTCCAAAGACATGATCTAATTCTTTTGTATGGATGCATAGTATTCCATTGTATATATTTACTGCACTTTCTTTATCCAGTCTAGCATTAATGGGCATTTAGGTTGAATTCGTGCCTTTGCTATTGTGAATAATGTTGTGATAAACATACGTGTGTATGTGTCTTTATGGTTGTGTTAGTCCATTTTCACACTGCTATAAAGATAATACCTGAGACTGGGTAATTTATAAACAAAAACGATTTAGTTTACTCACAGTTCTGCATGGCTAAAGAGGCCTCAGGAAATTTTCAATCATGGCAGAAGGTGAAGGGGAAACAGGCACTTCTCCACAAGGCAACAGGAGAGACAGCATGCAAGGGAAACTGCCACGTTTGAAACCATCACATCTCACGAGAACTCCCTCAGTGTCATGATAACAGCATGGGGGCAACCACCCCTATGATCCAATCACCTCTTACCAGGTTCCTCCCTTGACACATGGCAATTACAATTCGAGATGAGATTTGAGTGGGGACACAGAATCAAACCATATCAATGTTAGAATGGTTTACATTAATTTGGGTATAAAATCAATAATAGTTTTGTGGTGTTGATTGGTAATTCTGTTTTAAGATCTTTGAGGAATCGCCAAACTGTTTTCCACGATGGCTAAATGAATTTACAAATTCCTGAAAGTTGTATAAGTGTTACCTTTTCTCCACAACCTCACCAGCCATCTGTTATTATTTGGCATTTTAATAATAGCTATTCTGACTTGTGTGAGATGGTATCTTGTTTTCGTTTTGATTTGCATTTCTCTAGTGATTAGCGATGTTGAGAACTTTTTCATATGCTTGTTGGCCACATGTATAACTTTTGAAAAGTGTCTGTTCATGTACTTTGTCCACTTATTAATGGGGTTGTTTTTTGCTTTGATGAGAGTTTCTTTTGCTGTACAGAAGCTCTTTGGTTTAATTAGGTCCAGTTTGTCAATTTTTTGTTATTGTTACAATTGCTTTTGACATCTTCATCATGAAATTTTTGCCAGGGCTTATGTCCAGGATGGTATTTCCCAGGTTATCTTACAGGGTTTTATAGTTTTAGATTTTATATTCAATTCTTTAATCCATCCTGAGTTGATTTTTGTATATGGTGTAATCTTCTGCATATACATGCAAATAGCAAGGTATACCAGCACTATTTATTGAATAGGTAGTCCTTTCCCCATTGGTTGTTTTTGTTGTCTTTGTTGAAGATCAGATGGTTGTAAGTGTGCGGATTTATTTCTGAGCTTTCTATTCTGTTCCACTGGTCTATGTGTCTGTATTGGTACCCATACCATGCTGTTTTGGTTTCTATAGGCTTGTAGTATGGTTTGAAGTTGAGCAGTGTGATGCCTCCAGCTTTGATGATTTTGCTTAGGATTGCTTTGGCTATTCGGGCTCTTTCCCTATTTTAGTGCACCTGAAGGTAAAGGAATGTGCTTATTAAGGTCCACTGTTTTACTGGGGCCCATTGTATGAGGGTGTAGTTTGGCAGTTACCCAAGAGACTTTCCCTCCACCTCCCTCTGTGCCCGAGCTGTCTTATCTGTGTTTTACTGTCTGTTTCTTCTGGCTGCTTATAGTTAGATGAGAAGTGATTTCCTTGAAATGTATAAGGCCGGAAAGGGAGCTGAAACTTAAAGTGGCGGTGTTTTTCCAAGATGATGGTGCTCCTGCTCTGTCAGGTTTCATATGAATTTTAGAGTAGTTTTTTCTAATTCCATGAAAAATGTCATTGGTAGTTTGATAGGAATAGCATGAAATCTGTAAATTGCTTTGGGCATTATGGCCTTTTTAAGAATACTGATTCTTTATGTCCATGAGCATGAAATGTTTTTCTATCTGTGACTCCGATTTCTTTCAGCAGTGTTTTGTAATTCTTCTTGCAGAAATCTTTCAATTCCCTGGTTAGCTGTATTTCTACATATTTTATTTTTTAATTTTTGGCTATTGTAAATGGGATTGCATTCTTGATTTGGCTCTCAGCTTTGACAATTTCTGTGGATAAAAATGCTACTGATTCTGTATATTGATTTTGTGTCCTGAAACTTTACTGGAATTGTTTATCAGATCTAGAAGATTTGGGGCACATACTATGGGGTTTTCTAGGTATAAAATCATATTGTCTGCACAGAGATAGTTTGACTTCCTGTCTTCTTCTTTGGATGCACTTATTTGTTTCTCTTGCCTGATTGCTCTGATTAGGACTTCCAGTACTATGTTAAATAGAAGTGGTGGGAACTGGCATACTTGTCTTGTTTTGGTTCTCAAAGGAAATGCTTCCAGCTTTTTCCCATTCAGTATGATGTTAACTGTGGGTTTGTCATGGATGGCTTTTATTATTTTGAGGTGTGTAACTTTAATGCCTACATTATTGAGGGTTTTTAACATGAAGGAATGTTGAATTTTACCAAAAGCCTTTTCTTCGTCCATTGAGATGATCATGTTTCTTTGCTCTTGTTTTTCTAGTTCCTCTAGGTGTAATATTAGGTTGTTAATTTGAGATCTTTCTAACTTTTTGATGTGAGCATTTAGCACTAAAAACTTTCCTCTTAATACTCCTTTTGCTGTGTCCCAGAGATTCTGGTAAGTTGTATCTCTATTTTCATTAATTTCAAAGAAGTTTTTGATTTTGGCCTAAATTTTGTTATTTACTCAAGAGTTATTCAGGAGCTGATTGTTTAATTTCCATGTAATTCTATGGTTTTGAGTGATCTTCTTACCTTTGAATTCTATTTTTATTGCACTATGGTCCAAGAGATTGGTTGGTATGATTTTGTTTACTTTGAATATGCTGAGAATTATTTTATGGTCAATTGTGTGGTAGATTTAGAGTACATGCCATGTACAGATGAGAAGAATGTATATTTTGTTCTTTTTGGATAGAGAGTTTTGTATGTCTCTGTTAGGTCCATTTGGTCAATTGTTGAGTTCAGGTCCCAGATATCTTTGCTAGTTTTCTGCCTCAGTAATCTGTCTAAAGCTGTCAGTGGGGTGTTGAAGTCTCCCATTATTATTTTGTGGTTATCTAAGTATCTTCAAGGTCCATAAGACTGATTCATAAGTCTGTGTTCCTGTGTTGGGTGAACATATATTTAGGATAGTTAAGTCTTCTTGTTAAATTGAACCCTGTACCATTACATAAAGTTCTCATGAGGTGTGGTTGTTTAAAAGTGTGTAGCACCTCCACCTTTGCCCTCTTCTTCCTTCTCTGGCCTTGTAAGTGGTGCCTCTTTCTGCTTCTCCTTTCACCATGATTGTAAATTTCCTGAGGCCTCCCCAGCCATGCTTCCTATACAGCCTGTGGATCCATGAGCTGATTAAACCTCTTTTCTTTATAAATTACCCAGTTTCAGTTAGTTCTTTATAGCAGTGTAATAATGGACTAATACAGAAAATTAGTAACAAATTAGTGGGGCATAGCAATAAAGATACCCCAAGATGTGGAAGCGACTTTGGAGCTGGATAGTAGCCAGCTGGTGAAACAGCTTGGGGGGTGGGGGCCTCAGAAGAAGACAGCAAGATGACGGAAAGTTTGGACCTTCCCAGAGACTCGTTAAATTGTTGTGACCAAAATGCTGATAGTGATATGGGCAATGAAGTCCATGCTGAGACGGTCTCAAACGGAGATGAGGAACTAATTGGGAACCAGAGTGAAGATTACTCTTGCTATGCTTTAGAATATACTGGCAGCATTGTGACTCTGCTCCAGAGATCTATGGAACTTTGAACTTGAGAGAGATGATTTAGGATATCTGGTGGAAGAAAGTTCTAAGCAGCAAAACATTCGAAATGTGGCCTGACTGCTTTTTGTGGTGTTGTTGAGATGGAGTCTCTTTCTGTCAGCTACTCTGGACTGCAGTAGCCCGATCTCAGCTCACTGTAACTTCTGCCTCCTGGGTTTAAGCAATTCTCCTGCCTCAGCCTCCTGAGTAGCTGGGATTACAGGTACGTGCCACCACACCCGGCTAATTTTTGTATTTTTAGTAGAGATGGGGTTTCACCATGTTGGTCAGGCTGGTCTCGAATTCCTGACCTTATGATCCACCCACCTCAGCCTCCCAGAGTGCTGGGATTACAGGCATGAGCCACCATGCCCAGCCAGTCCTGGCTGCTTTTTACTCATAAACTTATATTCATGAGCAAAGAGATGATCTGAAACTGGAACTTATATTTAAAAGGGAAGAAGAGCATAAAAGTTTGGAAAATTTGCAGCCTGACCATGTGGTAGAAAAGTAAAACCTATTTTCTGGGGAGGAATTCAAGCTGGCTGTAGAAATCTGCATAAGTAATGTTAATTTGGCATAAGCCAAATGTTAATAACTAAGACAATGGGAAAAATGCTTTGAAGGCATTTTAGAGACCTTCACAGCAGCCCCTTCCATCACAGACCTGGAGGCCTAGGAGGAAAGAATGGTTTTGTGGGCCAGGCTGAGGGCCTTGCTGCCCTCCACAACCCTGGGACACTGCTGTCTTCCAGCTGCTCCAGCTCCAGCTGTGACTAAAATGGCCCCAGATACATCTTAGGCCACTGCTCCAGAGGGTACAAACCCAAAACTGCCAAGGCTCCTACATAGTGTTAAGACTGTAGGTGCACAGATGGTAAGAGTTGAGGCTTGGGAGCCTCTGTCTAGATTTCAGAGGATGTATGAAAAAGCCTGTATGTCCAGGCAGAAGTCTGCTGCAGGGGTGGAGACCTCATGGAGAACCTCTATTAGGACAATGTGGAGGGGAAATGTGGAGTTAGAATCCCCTCACAGAACCCCCACTGGGAAACTGCCTAGTGGAGCTATGAGAAGAGAACCACCATCATCCAGATGTCAGAATGGTAGATTCACCGAGAGCTTGTACCATGCACCTGGAAAAGTCACAGGCACTCAACACCAGCCCATGAAAACAGCCACAGGTCAGGCTGTATCCTGACCCACATGGGTGGAGCTGCTCAAGGTCTTGGGAGCCCACCCCTTGTATCAGTGTTGCCAGAGACATGGAGTCAAAAGAGATTATTTTGGAGCTGTGATATTTAATGACTGCCCTGCTAGGTTTTGGATGTGCATGGGGCCTGTAGCCTCTTTGTTTTGGCCAATTTCTCTATTTTGGAATGGGAGCATTTACCCAATGCCTGTACCTCCATTGTATCATGGAAGCAGCTAACTTGTTTTTGATTCCACAGGCTCATAGGCAGAAAGGACTTGGCCTTGTCTCTGGTGAGACTTTGTACTTGGATGTTTGAGTTAATGCTGGAATGAGTTAAGACTTTGGGGGTACTGTTAGAAAGGCAAATTGCATTTTGAAATGTGACAGGACATGGGATTTGGAAGGGGCCAGGGACAGAATAATGTGGTTTTGCTCTGTGTCCCCACCCAAATCTCATGTCAACTTATAAGCCCCAGTGCTGGAGGTGGGGACTGGTGGGAGGTTATTGGATCATGGGATTGGTTTTTAATGGTTTAGCACCATTCCCTTGGTGTAGTATCGTGATAGACTTCTCATGAGATGTGGTTGTTTAAAAGTGTGTAGCACCTCCCACTTTGCTATCTTGCTTCTGTTCTGGCCATGTAAGACATGCTTCTTTCTTCTTCGCCTTCCACCATGATTGTAAGTTTCCTGAGGGCTTCCCAGCTATGCTTCCAATATAGCCTGTGGAACTGTGAGCTGATTAAACCTCTTTATAAATTACTCAGTTTCAGATAGTTATAGCAGTGTGGGAATAAACTAATACAACTATTTTGTCTGAAATTAGATTAGCGACCTCTGCTGCTTTTTGTTTTCCGTTTGGTTGGTAGATTTTTCCTTGTCCCCTTACTTTAAAACTATAAGCATCCTTGCATGTGAGATGGGTCTCTTGAAGACAGTGTATAGTTGGATCTTCTTTATTCAACTCGCCACTCTGTGCCTTTTAATTAGGGCATTTAGTCCATTTACATTGACAGGTAATACTGATATATGCAGATTTGATCTGGTCATTTTTTTTTTAACTGGTTATTATACAGACTTGATAGTGTAATTGTTTTATAGTAGCAATGATTTATGTATTTAAGTGTGTATTTGTGGTGATTGGTAATGGTATTTCATTTCCACATCTAGCACTCCTTATGGACCTCTTATAAGGCAGGTCTGGTGGTAATAAATTTCCTTAGCACTTGCTTGTCTGAAAAAGATTTTATTTATCCTTTGCTTATGAAGCTTTGTTTGGCTACATATGAAATTTTTGGTTAGAATGTCTTTTCTTTAAGAATGCTGCATATGGGCCACCAATGTCTTCTGGCTTGTAGAGTTTTTGCTGAAAGGTCTGCTGTAAGCCTTATGGTGTTCCCTTTGTAGATGACCTGCCTTTCTCTCTAGCTGCCTTTAATATTTTTTCTTTAATGCTGATGTTGGATAATCTGATAACTATGTGTCTTGGGGATAGTCATCTTGTATCTTTCAGGGGTGCTTTGCATTTTCTGAATTTGAATGTTGACCTCTCTAGTGAAGTTGGAGACATTTTCATGGACAGTATCTTCAAATATGTTTTGTAAATTGCTTGCTCTCTCTCCCTCACTTTCAGGGATATCAATGAGTTATAGATTTGATCTCTTTACATAATCTCATTTCTCTGAGGTTTTGTTCATTGTTTGTTTTCTTTTTTCTTTATTTTTATCTGACTGAGTTGATTCAAAAAACCTGTCTTTGAGCTCTCACATTCTTTCCTCACTTTGTTCTATTCTGCTGATAATATTCATGATTGTATTATGAAATTCTTGTAAGTTTTTCAGGTCTATCAGTTCTGTTTGGTTCTTTCTAAAAGTAATTGTTTTGTTTTTCAGCTCCTGTATAATTTTATTGTATTTCTTTGGATTGGGTTTCAACTTTCTCTTGAATTTTGATGATACTAGTCCTTATCAGATTCTGAATTATATGTCTGTCATTTCAGCCTTGTTAAGAATCATTGTTGGGGAACTCGTATAGTTATTTGGAGGTAAAAAGACACTGGCTTTTTAGTTACCAGAGATCTCATGCTGGTTCTTTCTCATCTGTATGGGCTGATGATCCTTTCATCTTTGAAGTTGCTTTACTTTGAATGTTTTTTTTTTTTTCCTTTTTTTGCTTTTATATTCTTTGATGACTTTGAAGGTGTGATTGTAGTATAAGGTGGGTTCAGTTGACTAGCTTAATTTCTGGAGAATTTTAAGGGGCTGAGGCTCAGTTCAGCACTCTTGCATGCTCTAATCTTAGAGGGCTGGTACTGGGCCCCTGACTTTGTTCTCTTGCCCACTATGGTTAGGAACCTGCTGCGCTGGAGGGGATGAGGTGTTCCTGGTCTGCTGGCCACAACACTCCATGGAGGAGGAGGTTGGGGTGGTGGCAGTGGTATCTTTGCTCCTTGTTCATTGGCCACCAAGGTAGCATGGCATTGTTCATGTGCATTGGCCAGGACAGGTCACTTGTGTGAATGGGATGTTTTCATCTGCGCATGCACTTGTGCTGTTGGTAGTGGTGCCCTCATGTGTCAACATGGTCCTGGCACTAGTGGGAGTGGGGTGCTGGCATTCGTGTGCACCTACACACTCACATTGGTGGGAAGTGGGAGGGCAGTATGCACACACACATGCATGCTGATGGGGTAGGGAATGTGAGTTTTGCCTCGTCGTACATGCCAGCAAAATGCTGGTAGGAGGGTGTGGGCAGGTGTGCAGCAGCTCAGAGACAGGGGAGGAGGCTGTGGTGTGCAGAGGCTCTGGGTCAGTGGATGCACATTGACAGGGGCCAGTATGCTGGAGCTCTTCAAAGGTTGGGTGTGGCCTGACAGTGAACAAGCTATTATCATGGTCCTAAGGAAGCATTGCGTTTTTCCATCTAAGGCTGTGTTGCAAGAAGCTGTGGCCAGGATGGGGCTCTAGGGAAGGCTGGCAGACACGGGGAAGCTAGATCAAACTGACTCCATCCAATAGACAAGACTGCACTGCTCTGTCCAGGTCTGACGGTCACAAAAAGATAAAGCCACCTAGAGGAGCATGGCAAGCCTTGGGAGATAGGCTCCCTGGTCATGCTCTCCTGCAACTGTTCCCATTCCAAATGCTCTGGGCTCCATAGAGGCTGGAGTCCTCCCCGTGCCACCACTCCATGCAGTTTACATGTCCATGGGAGTTGAGGTCTTCCTCAGCCAGAATTCCAGAGGTCCATGTTGAGAGCATGCCATTCCTTGTATGTTCAACTCACTTCTTCCACAGATGCCACTGGGGGCCAGGAATGAGTCCCTTTGCTAAGCAGCCTCTTACAGGGTTCCCAGCTTCCTCCTGCTTCAGTCATGAGTAGATTATGCCATTTCCCCACTTTGTTTCTATTATTAGTTTTATTTAGAGACAATAAAACTGATAATCTAAATCTCTGTTTTAAGACAAAATGAATGCATTGAATATAGAAACTACCTTACTAAGATTTAGTATATGAAAATGGATTTTTTTTTTTTTGCTATTTTTGAAAGTAATTATAGTGAGGCATACGGGGTTTTTGTCATAATTTGTTGGTGTGAAATCTCAATGTGAATATAAAATCTAAGCAAAAAGAATAAAACAAGGAGACATTCAAAAGCTGCTCTGCTGGAATATATAGCCTTAGAAGTTGGCCTAGCCCTGGTGCAAAGGAATCTAATTCACATAAAAAATAACACTGAAATGAAATACACATCCTACAAAGCAATCAACCTGATTTTTAAATTTTCATATAGGTAAGGGCTGTTAGCTTGGGGAATAATCTTAGACCTAAACTAAATTTTCCCTTTAGTTTATGAAAAAGGGATTCAGGTCAAAAAACATCGTAGACAATATACCTTGTCCACCCAAAGTCATGTATCTATTTAGGGTCTCAGATAGAACTAGAGAGGTGAATTCTTTATTCCATATCTTTACTACAATGCAATACCTCTTATGAAAATTAACTTCTGCCTAAATCTATCATCTATCTTTATTCCTACATACATGAAGGAATTCCTCATGAAAGACCTCCCAACATTATTCACTTTGTTAGTTATCTATTGTGCAGAACATATTATCCCAAAATTTAGTTAAACAACAAATATTTACCCCCTCAAAGTTTCTGTGGGTTAGGCATACAGGCATGACTTCACAGAACTGTCTGGCTCAGAGTATAACAGAAGGCTGCATTCAAGGTATCATCCAGGGCTGTAGTCATCTCAAGGCTCAACTGGAAGAGGATCTGCTTTCAATCTTATTCATGTGGTTTCTGGCAGGATTTGTTTTTTCTCAGGCTAGGGAGCAGAGGCTGCCCCCTGTTTCTTGCCATGTTCCAGTTCCTTGCCTTGCCACAGGATAGCTGATAACATGGCAGCTTAGAGGGTGAACAAGAAGGGCCAGAGAGAGAGAGAAGCAAGAGAGAAGTCAGTGTCATTTATAACCTAACCTTACTGTATTCTATTCATTGGAAGCAGCTCATAGATCCAGCTCAGACACCAGAACATAATTCTAGAAGTTAGGGATGACTGGAGGCCATTTTAGGTGCTATGTACCACATTGACTAAATACTTCCTTTTGTAGGACTTCATGGTGGCAATATTACATGAGTGGAAAGACAGATTGAAGGGGAGGCAATAAGCAGTGGTCTTTCTATTGGTTTCATTTAATTGTAGACTGTGCTGGAATGTGACATCTTGAGATACGGGGGAGCTTGCTGAAACAGTCCAGGTTCTGTTGCAGTCACCACTAGAAACAGGATGTCTTTCATGCTTTAGCCCAGTGAATCATGTTGCCCTGGGGCGTAAATCCCAGGGTGGGTTACTTTCTGGGGCTCCTTTGCTGTGGTACAAGGGAGTACAATCAATTCAATCTTTATCCACCTAGGAAAACTTTCCTGAGCCTTAGGGGTATGATTTGTGATGAATTCTAGGCTTTTGTCTCTTAAGAGTTGCCAATGTGTAACTAATACATTCACTTCATATAACATGAGTATGAATGTGTTCTGTCTCACCAGATTCAGATGAGTTGGTAACTAATGCACAGTTAGCCTGCTTTACAGTCAAATTCTTTGCTTGTCCTTCTAACCCTTGTCTGCCACCCACTCCCCTAACCCACACATACACATAGGCACACACTCATAACTATATCTTCAGGACCTCTCAGAGTGAGTGACACCAATATGAATATAATAAATAATTTATGAATCAATGATTAGATTGTCCTCAGAGAACACTAACCTTGCATACAGGTCCCTGTTGCAGATAGAAATGTGTGTGTGGAATCAAAAGACAAAAGAAATAAAGGCAGTTCCATAGCCTGTTAGAATTCTTTAGCGGCTTGTTTCTTTACATTCGAGATACCCTATGCAGCGTATATTCACATGCTAAACAACATTGTAAACATAAAAGTTATGTTTAATGAGCAGACACTTGGGAGCAAGGCTGTAGTGTTATTTAATCACTTGTTTAACCACCAATCAATCAGTGCAGTGATTTTGGAGACATTATGTGTTTTGAGAGTCAGTTAATGCTTTAAGTAGTCTATCGTTAAATATAAAAAATGTTCTCTGTTGTGAAAGAACTTTATCTAATTAGTGAATTGAGACTAATATTTGAAAAGGCAATTAACTTTATGTTTATACTTTAAGTGCAAATAAATGAAAGGGACAAAGAGGTTAAAAGGGGAAGAGAATTTTCAATTGAACTAATCAGGAAGGCTTAACAGAGGGTTCTCTTAGCTCATCTATAGCTTAAGGATGGTTAGGACTTAGATGTCTTAAGGAATTCAAGGGAGAAAAAGCACTTTTGAAGAAAATACTGTGGACAGCTAAGGAACTAACAGAGAAGCTCAATAAATTTTAGAAAAAAAGGGAAAAAAACAATACTTGAAGGAGAGGCAGTAGTATCAAGGTTTTTATTCTTACTGGTTTCATTTTGAAAGGCAGGAACAGAAATATAATGGTCATTTTTTAAAAGACCTTGAACTCTGGCCCATTTCTAATATGCAGTTGGTAATAAGCCCAACTCTAGGTAAATTTTGGAAGAAGGGCCCATATTCCTAGTATGTTTCTGAATTCTTAATGCATTAAATTATTTCCCGTATCACCTCAATTAAACTCTTTTGCTTCAAGCTTGCTTTTACTGCATTTTCCTTCCTCTCATTTCTCAGGTTTTGACCAATCTCAGTTATTTGAGAAAGCAGACAAAACAAGGTATGAATGACTAATATCCCTGCAATCACTTTAAATTTAAAAACACTCCAGGAAGGGTGTTAATGCCATTTTTTCTTCAGGAAAATGAAAGCTTAATTATTATTTTGAAGGTTCAGGAGGAAGGCCCATCTGCATGCATTCACCTCTTTCAGATATTTAGTTTCTTCAAAGGAGCCCCACGGCTGTTCTGCCCAGTCCACTCATCACATTAGCTTCATTCAGCCGAAACCAATTATACTTTCTTCACTGAATGTTTTATTGGCCCCTATCCTGACCCAGAGCCAGGCCTAGAATAGTGTTTTTGTGTTTTTTTTTTTTTTTTTTTAAAGAGTTGGGATACAGTGTGTTAGATGATGTATTAGTTTGCCAGTGCTACCATAACAAAATACCATAGACTGGGTAGCTTCAACCACAGAAATTTACTTTTTTACTGTTCTAGAGGCTGGAAGTGCAAGATTAAGATGCCAGTAGGATTGGTTTCTCCTGAGACCTCTTTCCTTGGCTTGTAGATGGCTGCCTTCTTACTACATCCTGACAGAGCCTTTCTCATGCACACATATCCCTCAGGTCTCTTCCTCTTCTTATGAGGACACTGCTCATGTTGGATTACCACGCTTATGATCTCATTTAACCTTAATTAGCTCTTTACAGGTCGTTTCTGCAAGTAAAGTTACATTGAGAGTTAGAGCTTCAACATATGAATTTTGGCAGACACAATTCAGTCCTTAACCGATGGGAAACTTTCACTGGATAACTTCGAAAGAAATAGTCTTAAGGTTATGCTGTGTAGTAGCCTAGAGAAGTACACAAACAAGACCCAAAGTATTTCAGTTTAATAAATATTTATTCAGCACTTATTTGGGACAAAGTTCTAGGCTAGACTTTAAACATGAAAGGCAGTTAAGATACTATCATACCCCTTGCTTCCTCAATCTGACAGATGAAACAGAAATACAAATACATAATTACAAGATGTAATGGTTAACTTTATGTATCAACTTGGTTGGGCCACGATGATGCCCAGATTTTTGGTCAAACTTGATTCTGGATGTTTCTGTGAGGGTTTTTTAGTGGATGAGATTAACATTTTATTTATTTATTTATTTATTTATTTATTTATTTATTTATTGAGATGAAATCTCGCTCTTTTCCCCCAGGCTGGAGTGCAATGATGCGATCTTGGCTCACTGTGACCTCCGCCTCCCGGGTTCAAGCAATTTTCTTGCCTCAGCCTCCTGAGTAGCTGAGATTACAGGTACCTGCCACCACACGTGGCTAATTTTTGCAGTTTTAGTAGAGACGAGGTTTTGCCTTGTTGGCCAGGCTGGTCTCGAACTCCTGACCTCAGGTGAGCCGCCTGCCTCGGTCTCCCAAAGTGTTGGGATTATAGGCGTAAGTCACCGTGTCCAGCCGAGATTAACATTTTAAATTGATGGACTTTGATTAAAGCAGATTGCCCTTCATTTAGATAGTTGAGGTCTTCCTAGAGTAAGACTGACCCCCAGAGGAATTCCTCCAGCACAGGGCCTTCAAACTTGGATTGCAACACCAGCTTCTCCCTGGGTCTTCACAGTGTTGGCCCACTCTGCAGTGTTTGAACTTACTCGTGTGAGCCCAGTCCTTAAAATAAATCTTTCCTCTATACACATCCTATTGGCTCTGTTTCTCTAACGATCCCTGACTAATACACAAGTAGACTTTAATAACAGGGTGTACCTTGCTCCTTCAGTCACCTGCCTTTCCTTCTGTGGGCTTTACCTGTTCAGAATATGTCTCCTTTGGGAAGTAGGAGCAGATGCAAGGAGCTAGAATGTCAGTTTAATTGAACTCTGTTCAAAGAATCAATAAGAACCAGCTCATGTGGCCTGGTTTTCATATTATGGGATTTGATTTTATGGTCAGTAATTCATAACTTTATGAAAATTAGAATAAATAGATGATCAGATTATTCTTTCTGATCTTAACTGGGCTGACTCTAGTGCAGAGATTTCTCTTTATGAGAGTCTGTTGAAAATTGTGCATATGGACGTGATACAGCACCATAGGGAGAGGGTATATATAATGCAGACTGGGCCAGGGCCTGCACAGTTCTTTGTGTAATTGTATTCTGAGGGTAGCATGAGGCTCCATATCGCCAGAGCATGTTTTTGGTAAGTCACTAATTTATAGTCTTTTCCAGTTAGCCTCCTAACCTTGCCTGAAGGGAATTGGTGATAAGCATTATTAACTCCTTAGTGGCATCTAGGGAAACTGAAATGCAAGGAGGAAGGTGACCTGCCATATTTCATGCTGCAGCCTTGGAGAGAATTTCACCGCACAAAACAATCTTCTCCTATGTTAATCCTTTGAAGCCACTGCTGGGGTCTGAAAGTTCAGTAATCACAGAAAACAATATGGTCCTTCTTCTGTTCTTTGGGAAATATTGTTTGTTGCAATCTTTTATGTAATGAAAGAGAAAGAGGAAAAAACTTCTCAATGAGTACATAAATAGATGTTATACTTTTCATTCCTGAAATGGCAAAGTCAACCAGTATAGGACTGTGTTGACTTGAAACAAAATAAAACAGGAAACTTTTAGAAAAAAAAATAAATTTCTCAATGAGTACATCAATAGATGTTACATTTTTCTTTCCTGAAATGGCAAAGTCAACCAGTATAGGACTGTGTTGACTTGAAACAAAATAAAAGAGGGAACTTTAGCAGTTCACGTTATTGTGATATTTATTTCTCTACTCTGTTTGAATACAGTGCCACAGGATCCATGGGAGCTGGGAAAAAAAAAAAAAGATAATTGCCTTATCTAGAGATTGTTTATGGGGGGCAAGGTGCAGTCACCCACATTTTCACTCCTATAAATGAAATATGTAATTATTGCCTCTCAAAGTATTTTCTTTCACCTCACTAGAAGTAGGATAAACATACTGCATTTTAATATTTTAGCTTTTCACCATCTTTTCCAGCACAACTGCCTTCAAGAAAACTTGAAAATTGTTTTCTTTCCTTATATCCCATAATCCTAGCATCTTGCCAAATACTCATGAAGGTTAAATGACCAGCCATTTATTACACAGCTGTTTTAATTTTATTTTATTTTGAGTATGTATGTATGTGTGACTGGTAAGACTGCCTAATTTTCATTTCCAGCATAGTGAAAAGATTCCACATGCAAAAGCAAAATAATGTTTGCTGCCTTTTGTGTTACTTTCACTTAAACTTGGTCTGCCACAACTCTGTTAAATAAAAAGTAATTGGTAGAGCCTAGTATTGAAAGTGACTACTGTCCTGATTGAACTGATGGGTGCAATTGAATGCAAGCCAGTGGTTGGAATGGGAATTAGAGGGTATAAAGACTGGAGTGTGCTTTTCCTTTGTGAGTGTTCACTCATTACTGAGGGAGTAAAAATGACTCCCAAGCTTCCACACTGTCTTCTCAAACTATTGTGCAGTAGATAACAGCAAGAATTTTTGTGTCAAAACAAACCCAAGTTTTAGTTCTTGCTCTCCTATTTTCCTTCTATGTGAGTTTGGGAACGTGAATTAACTTTTGATGGTATGGTACCTACTTTATAGAGTATTACAGAGATTAAATGGTATAATGCGTGTAAAGTACTTCCATGGATAGCTTCTAGTTTTTATGATTTTTATTGTTATAATTATAAAGTTATCAATTTTCTCATTTGATCTCTTCTTATATAATTGTTTATTTCCTCTCTGTCTTTGTCATGAAACCTAAAATGCCTACTAGCAGACAGAACTGTTCCAGTCTATGCAAAAGCCAGGAGGTTGGGTATATCCCATGGAAGATGGAGGAGGCAAAATCCACATTGGTGAAATAAATTATTTCTGTTTACCTTCTTCCAGGTAAATGAAAATAATAGCATCACAAAACCACTTGCATTTATTAAGTACTAATTCTGTGCAATACTCACCATTAAGTATTTTGGATAAATTAGCTCATTTAGTCTCTATTATAAATACTATCAAATTGTTATTCTAATTTTTTGGATAAGAGAATTGAGGCTCAGAGGGTTAGGTGATTTGCTTATGGTAAATTAACTAGCTAGTTGCGGAGTCTGAATTCAAATCTGGGTGTGCCTGATTTTAGTACTTTAAATATCTTTAATCATTATATTGCAGTATTCTAGAATAAAAAGATGAGATTGGAAGTTTATAAAACTTAAATAATGACGTGCTCATTTGCATGAAAACCACATTCTTCTGAGTCTTTGCCATACAATTTTCATCTTTGCTCTACTGATAAGCTCAGGAAAACGTGTAATAACTTGTCAGCAGAAAATTAAGGATTTTTCGATAAGTGAAATGGAGACAAAATAAAATTAAAATTAAAAAGTGTCTATACCTTCCTTTAGAGAAAGAAAGGAAAATCTTTATGACCCTAGAGAGAGAATTTCTAAAATAAAAACTGGCTAAAAAAAAAAAAACTAATATTTTTAACTGATTAAAATGAAAACAACTGTTATATGAAGTGAAACTGTAAGTAAAATAATAACAAAAGTCACAGGGGAAGTTTTTGTAGCACACATGTAGCCAAAAGTTTTATATGCAAAGCATGTAAAACATTCTTACAAATGAATAAGAAAATGACAAAAACCTAAAAATAACCTGAAAAATAGACAGAATTACTTTTGGTTACCTGTGCCAAAAAGTCTGAAAATGGTCAAGAGACATTATTTTTTTCCTCACATAAAGGAGTAACAAGATAATCAGTCAAGATCATCAGTAAGTAGTTCAAAGGCTTATTGATAATTTCACTGTCATTTCACTATCATAACTGATAATGATTCTGTCATCGGTGATTCTTTTAACCTATTGCTCTGCCATCTTTCACTTGTGACTTCCACCCAGTGGTCCAAGATGGCTAGTCCTACTCCAGGAATCATATCCATATTTAAAACCATAAGAAGGGGAAAAGGAAAAGAGATGGGCAAGTCCTTTCACTTTGTGGACATTTGTTAATATTCACACACCATATTTTCTGCTTATATCTCATTGGCAAGAACTGTGGTGCATAACCACACCTAACTTCCAAAAAGACTCAGAAACAAAGTCTTTATTTTGAGTGACGATGTATTTAACTACAAATAGAAAGTCATGTTTCTCAAGAAAATAGCTAGAGTGTCCAGTAGTAGGCTTTGCTGAAGACATAAAAAAGAAATTCACCAAAGTAGAAACACAAAGTGTAATACGTATTTTAAAAGGTGATCAACCTCTTCAAAAATCCAGAAATGGAAATGAAAAAAATTGACATATAATTCACACACATTAGATAGGCAAAAATTTAAAAGCTTGAAGTATTTATGCAGATATAGAACAATAGAAATTCTTATAGCACTGCTTACGGAAGTGTGTAAGTTGGTGAAAAACAATGACAGTATTTATAATAGCTAAAGATACATATACCCTTCAACCAAGTATTTCCACTTTTAAGTATATTAACCAGTGATACCATGGCATGGCTCAAGAAAACATGCTTAAAAATGCCATCGCAATTTGCAATATTATACACATATGCTTGTGTGTGTGTGTATATATGTATATACACACACACATATTGCATATTACAATGGCATTCTTAAGCATGTTTTATATATATAAATGCGTATATAATATATATATGAAATACATATGTAAGGGAGACTAAATAGAAATAATCTAAATTTCATTGTCAGGAGAACGAATATATTTGTTGTGGTGTATTTATAAAATAGAATATATGTGTAATATTGAAAATAAATTAACTAGAGCTAAATGTACTAATGAACATATTTCCCAAACAATGTTGAGTGGAAAAGGTAGCTGTAAAAAAATGCATATATTGTGATAAAACTCATATTAAGTATAAAAACATATGAAAATGCCAGCTGTTATTTACAGATATACACCCAGATGTAATGAAACTATTTTAAAATGCATGAGAATGATGAACACCAAATTTCATAGTTACCACTACTCAGAGCAGGAGAGGAAGGGGACTGAAGAAGAGGATATGACCACTTCAATTTTATTTGTAATGTTTTATTTACTAAATTGAGTAGTGGGTACATAATAATTCATTATATTTTCCTTATATTTCTGTGTGATTGAACTATTTTGTAATAAAAAATACACCAAAACTAGGTAACTTCAATCATTAGGAGAATAACGGATAATGAAAAGGGAAAAGAATAGCCCAACACCCACCTGGCAAGACATCTTCTACTTGTTTAGAAGATATTAGAGGATTAGTCAAGAGGTAAATTTAAAGAAAGAAAAATATCTGGCTCTTTTTCCTTTTTGTCCTTAAAGTAGCCAGCAAAGTGGTGTTTATTGCAGTATCTAATACCATTTAGAAGAGCTTTTTGACATATTGTGTTTCTTCAAGGCAATTTCTAATAGTTAACTTGGTTACCATACGTGATACCTGCAGTTCCTACTTGAAGGGTGATGGCTGTAAATGTGTAGGGTTGTTGTTTGTCCTGTTGAGGAAGGAATAATACCGTCATTTGGTAGACAAGGACCAGGGAAGCTCTATGTACTGTGCATACAGCCCAGTATTGCACAAAATGCCAAAAGCTCCTCTAGTGGGCTGAGATGGGGTGGCAGTACTGGTAGAACTACCTTTAATCTCAAGGTGAGTGTTGTGTGTGTGTGTGTGTGTGTGTGTGTGTGTGTGTGTGTGTGAGAATGTGTGAATTACAAGAAATTTATCTCCTTACAACTTTATTTCCTATCAGAATGACAGGTATGTAAAGAAAAAAAAGACCCTCCATAACTTCAAGGAAATTATTACATTCCCTTCTACACTAAAGATGTGCACAACTAAACTTTGTAGATTAGTTTCACAAAGGGTTTGTTCACCCTAACTTCTTCTTCTATCCTTATAAACTTGAAGTTTCTACATAGCTATTTTTTGAACACTTCTTCCTGTTCAGAATAAAATATAATGACAATAGAAAAAATCAAGGAAGAATATCCACATGAATCATAATTAACTGAAACCAGATAGATCTGATTTTGTGTCTCAACCCATCAATAACTCTTTTTTTTTTTTTGAGACGGAGTCTTGCTTTGTTGCCCAGGCTGGAGTGCAGTGGCCGGATCTCAGCTCACTGCAAGCTCCGCCTCCCGGGTTCACGCCATTCTCCTGCCTCAGCCTCCCGAGTAGCTGGGACTACAGGCGTCCGCCACATCGCCCGGCTAGTTTTTTTTGTTATTTTTTAGTAGAGATGGGGTTTCACCATGTTAGCCAGGATGGTCTTGATCTCCTGACCTCGTGATCCACCTGTCTCGGCCTCCCAGAGTGCTGGGATTACAGGCTTGAGCCACCGCGCCCGGCCAATAACTCTTTATATTAACTATCATTCTAGTTTTTATGCAACAAGTGATCCTATGGTATTAACATTGTTTAAAAGCCTTGTTTGGGAAAAGCAAGTAATACTTAATATGAAAACTTTATCTCCTAAGTGTTGCCTGGAAGTGAGTTCTGTATTGTCTAAGCGTCTATTACTGATGTCAGAGAACTTTACATCTGCAGATAGAGCAATTTACATTCACTGTGGCTGCTACTAAAGAGGCTGATTCTTAAATTATTTATGCGAAGAAACGAATTGTTCTCTTCTTTATCTGAAATTATGCCAATTGCAAACTTAAGGCTAAACTTTTCACTGAAAATTCAGCTTCATTTACAAGCTTGTATTTTTTATCTTTTCACAAACTGCTCACACTTATGAAGATGGATCATGATCACAAGCACAATGCTTTGCCCAGGCTCTTCAGAGGATAACAAGCCATGATAGCAGATTCCACAAGCAAAAAGTAACAGGTTTTACTCCCGTCGACAGGCTATTAATGCTTCCTGAAGTTATTCTGCTGAACAAACAAGTTTTGAGCATTATTATTTTTGCTCAGCATAATGTATTTGTAGTCAAAAAATTGGAGATTAGAAGACTGTCATTCAAAATCCATTTGCTATAAAGCTAATGAGCTTCATGTGCCAAAGAAAACTCAGATATATCAGAGAAGGGATTTAGTTTACTAAAGAAGTTGAAAAGAACACAGCCCAAGTGATTTATAAGAAATATAACATTTTAGCAAATCAAAATTAGTTTGGACATTAGTCAATAAACCCAAAGCAAAACAACACATTGGACATTCATATTTGCTTGATATTATGCCCAATATTTTTTGTATAAATGGTCTCATGTAGTTTGCAATCCTCTTTGTAATACACATATTTATCTAGACTCTGACAGGGAAAATTGCTTAGTCACAGCCAACAATTAGTAGATCACAGAGTAGAACTGGAGCTCTGAAGTTTGATTTTTCACAGTGGGCTTCTGACACATTACTTGAAAATTTGTCATTTTCTAGGTTTTCTGCAGTACAAGCAAGAAGTTTAATATCTTCCTTTGTATTTCTATGAATCATTAAAAGAATATGAATTGATCCTAACAGATCTTTTTCTTTGGATACCTAAATGGAACGTGGTTAGCTCTTTGTTAAAAACTACATGACCTCTTAACAACATAACTTTACCTAAGCTCACAACAAGAACAAAATTATTTGGAGACAAAATAAACCAAAATTATCCTCTTTAAGTACGATTGAACAAACCTAGCTTCGTTTTGGTTCTTGCTCCATTGGTCTATCTACTTTTCTCTTTCTAGACAGTACCAAACTGTTTTCATTTCAGTGGCTTTAGAGTACCTTCAAAGTATATTTAGAGGTAAAGCTGCTATTTCTTCCTTTCCTCTGTTCTCTTTTTTCTCTTTGAACATTCTTGGTGATTTTTGCATGGAGTTTTTAATTGAAATCGCATTACTTTAATATTAATTGGAAATTAATATTAAATTGGAAATTAAAATTACTTTTTAAAAATTGCAGTCCTTCTCATCCAAGATTTCTAATTGTTCAATGTATATGACTTTATAGATATTTTTTACCCCTGCAAATTAGATATCTAATATTATTTCCATTTCTTATTGGTTACTGCCCCTAGGACAGTATTTTGATAATGTATACACTATCACCTTTATTTTCTTACTAAATACAGTAGTTTTAATAGTGACTCATAGGACTATAGAAGAAAGAAGGATTTACTGAGGAAGTTCACCTAGGCATTGCAATATGGCAAATGAAAGAGAATACTTTAATAAAGAGATTTTGGTCAAGTGTGTCACGTATTTTCAAGAAGTGAAGGAAACTGAAGATTAAGAAAACCAGAATAGGATAGTACAACTAAAGTGTAGTTTTATAATTTATGTTAGGAATATAATATGATACCATCCTCTTGATTAGTCCAAAAATGTAAATTACCTGACTACAATTTTTAACTAGAATATTTGAATTGGAAAACACATCAGTAATATGTACACTAAAGTCTTACATCATTTTGTTGTTTATCTCTTGACCTTTCAAACTGACTTCAATGATGTTTTTAAATAAAAGAATTTTATGCAGATAATTATTTTTCACATACAGCTTGCTAAATAATACTTTGATCATTTTTTTTTTTTTGAGATGGAGTTTTGCTCTTGTTGCCCACGCTGGAGTGCAATGGTGCAATCTTGGCTCACTGCAACCTCTGCCTCCCAGGTTCAAGCAATTCTCCTGCCTCAGCCTCCTGAGTATCTGGGATTACAGGCGTGTGCCACCACACCCAGCTAATTTTGTATTTTCAGTAGAGACGGGGTTTCTCCATGTTGGTCAGGCTGGTCTTGAACTCCTGACCTCAGGTGATCCACCCGCCTCGGCCTCCCAAAGTGCTGGGATTACAGACGTGAGCCATCGCGCCTGGCCATATTTTTCATGTTTAATAAATTGTTTTAATATCACATAGGATGTTTCATGTCAACTTTAGGCCATCATCTGAACTTAAATGGGCTTTTCCAAGTGCCAAGCATTGTTCTGGTGCTTTCGCTTGTCCTATCTCATTTAAATTTCATACCAACACTATGAGGAAGATAACATTACTATCCTTGTTTTATAGATCGAGAAACTGAAACACAGAAAAGTTAAGGAACATGCCCAAGATTCTACAGCTAGTAAGTAGCAGAGCTGGCATATGAATTGCTTGAGTCTGGCTCCAGCGAATGTACTTTTAACCAATACACTTACTGCCTCATGTTAAATCCTAACATGTTTGTATATAACAAAAGAGAAAACATTCATGATAAAATGGGATAAACATGTTTGGAATTTTGTGGAAGATTGGAACATTTTTATTAAATATAGCCATAGTGCACAAGTACCTGTCCAGTTTGTGGGTTTTTTTTTTTTTTTTTTCTGGCAGAAAGTTTTTTGGTTTGCAATGATCTACTTTATATATACATATTTTATGTACATAAATTTGGTATGTAAACTTAAATTTGGTATTGAAAATGTATGTTTACAAAAACTCAATACAACATTGCAACACAACAATGCAGGGCCATTCACTAGGATGTTCCTATATTACAATTTTTCTCTCTGTAGTGTTCCATCTCTGTGGTGTCCCTATTGTGAAAGAGGATTTTATGTCCCAGCACTACTGAACTCCGTGAGTAATCATGAGACTTGCTCTAGCCAAAGAAAGATGGGTGGAGATGACTTGCATAAATTATAAGTAGAAACCTCAAGGGCCTGTGTATGGTTCTCCATGTTTTGTTTGTCTCTGCCAAAGACCATCAATATTTCAGATAGAGAACTTCATCTTGGAAAGAATACAACATGGAACTAAGTCTTAACCACCCTTGACACATACATAGCTTCAGTGAAAATTAACTGTTGTCATAACTCACTGAGATTTTGTGTCACTTGTTATCTAGCACATTTTAGCAAATTCTGACTAATAAAGAGTAACAACTTCTTGATGATATTGCTATGGTTTTGCATTAAAATTACATTTTGTGTCATTACTGAAGATAGTTTTGGAAGTATCTCAGACTTAGTGACCCAGTTTCTGAGTACATTGAGTTTTAATCAGGCCATTAAACAGCTTTTAAATTCATAACCAATAATATCAAGATGATGAAATATCATAAAGGGGTATGTTTATTTTTGTGTCTGTATGTGTGTGTTTGTGTTTTATTTTTTTAATTTCTGGTGTCTTTTAACCTTACTCTGCCAATGAGACTTCAATTTGGTCTACTTCATTTCTGTATTTATTTCTGGTATGAGATAAAATTCATAGTTGATAAAGTTCTCCATAAAAACATACATCAATTCACAGATATTGTTTTATTTTCTATCTCAATAACATAATTTGACCCACTTTATTTGCAAACATTTTTGGTTAGTGAATAAACTAGAACCAGTTAGTTTAGGTATGAACTTGGATTTTCTCTAGGCAATTAGTATTTGATGACCAGCTGTCTACTCATTGCTTAGAGAAATATCCGTAATTGTTTGAGTGTAAAAAATTCTGTTGCTATTCACCTTTAAGCAGCTAGCTCCCTATTTGAGAAGTCATTTGGTGGCAAGGCACTCTCAATTTTAAATGTCTACTTTTATAATTTTGACTTGGAGCTTAAATTTTAAACTATCTTGTTTTCTCTGACTTAAAATGTGTGAAATGTATATAGTCATTATCAATTAATATGTGCCTCTCTTGACATATTTAAGTTCCCTGAAGGAGAATGGCCTTTTTGAGGTGACTACTAACATGGACATCCTAAAAGAATTTTGCATATGAAAAAAAAATTACTTTTTAGAGCCCAATTCACCAACTTCTGTTAAAAAAAAAGTGTTTTTTTTGTTTGTTTTGTTTTTGTTTTTTGTTTTTTGTCTTTAGGAACTAGCATGAGCTTACTAAAAATAAGCCAGGTTTAAACAAACTCTTGACCAGGTGCAGTGGCTCATACCTGTAATCCCAGCACATTAGGAGAGGTTGGATGATTTGCTTGAAGCCAGGACTCTGAGACCACCCTCGGCAATATAGCAAGATCCTGTCTCTACTTTTTTTTTTTTTTTAATTTTTTTTAATACTTTCCGTTCTGGGATACATATGTAGAACATGCAGGTTTGTTGCATAGGTATACACGTGCCATGGTGGTTTACTGCACCCATCAACCCGTCATCTACATTAGGTATTCCTCCTAATGCTATCCCTCCCCTGGGCCCCCACCCCCTGACAGGCTACAGTGTGTGGTGTTCCCTGCCCTGTGTCCATGTGTTCTCATTATTCAGCTCCCACTTATCAGTGAGAACATGCAGTGTTTGGTTTTCTGTTCCTGTGTTAGTTTGCTGAGAATGAAGGTTTCCAGCTTCATCCATATCCTTGCAAAGACATGAATTCATCTTTTTTTATAGCTGCATAGTATTCCATGGTATATCTGTGCCACATTTTCTATATCCAGTCTATCACTGATGAGCATTTGAGTTGGTTCCAAGTCTTTGCTATTGTGAATAGTGCTGCAATAAACATACGTGTGCATGTGTCTTTATTGTAGAATGATTTCTAATCCTTTGTGTATATACCCCATACATGTGCATGTGTCTTTATGATAGAATGATTTCTGATCCTTTGCGTATATACCCAGTAATGGGACTGCTGGGTCAAATGAGAGTTCTGGTTTTAGATCCTTGAGGAATTGCCACACTGTCTTCCACAATGGTTGAACTAATTTACACTCCCACCAACAGTTTAAAAGCATTCCTATTTCTCCACATCCTCTCCAGCATCTGTTGTTTCCTGACTTTTTAATGATCGCCATTCTAACTGGTGTGAGATGGTATTTCATTGTGATTTTGATTTTCATTTCTGTAATGAACAGTTATGATGAGCTTCTTTTCATATGTTTGTTGGCCTCATAAATGTCTTCTTTTGAGAAATGTCTGTTCATCTCCTCTGCCCATTTTTGATGGGGTTGTTTGTTTTTCTCTTGTAAATTTGTTTAAGTTCTTTGTAGATTTTGGATATTAGCCCTTTGTCAGATGGATAGATTGCATAAATTTTCTCCCATTCTTTAGGTTGCCTGTTCACTCTGATGATAGTTTCTTTTGCTCTGCAGAAGCTCTTTAGTTTAATTAGATCCTATTTGTTTATTTTGGCTTTTGTTGAAATTGCTTTTGGTGTTTTAGTCATGTAGTCTTTGCCCAGGCCTATGTCCTGAATGGCATTGCCTAGATTTTCCTCTAGGGTTTTTATGGTTTTAGGTCTTATGTTTAAGAAGTCTTTAATCCATCTTGAGTTAATTTTTGTATAAAGTTTTAGGAGGGGGTCCAGTTTCAGTTTTCTGCATATGGCTAGTCAGTTTTCCCAACACCATTTACTAAATGGGGAATCCTTTCCCCAATTCTTGTTTTTTTTTTTTTTCAGGTTTGTCAAAGATCAGATAGTTGTAGACTTGTGGTGCTATTTCTGAGGCCTCTGTTCTGTTCCATTGGTCTATATATCTGTTTTGGTACCAGTACCATGCTGTTTTGGTTACTATAGCCTTGTAGTATACTTTGAAGTCAGGTAGCATGATGCCTCCAATTTTTTTTTAGATGGAGTCTTGCTCTGTCACCTGGCAGGAGTGCAGTGGCATGATCTTGGCTCACTACAAACTCCGCTTCCTGGGTTCAAGCAATTCCCCTGCCTCAGCCTCCGGAGTAGCTGGGACTACAGGCATGCACCATGCCCAGCTAATTTTTTGTATTTTTGTAGAGACGACATTTACCATGTTGTCCAGGATGGTCTCAATCTCCTGACCTCATGATCTGCCTGCCTCGGCCTCCCAAATTGCTGGGATTACAGGTGTGAGCCACTGTGCCGGGCCTGATAAATTATTTTTTTTGTTGTGTATAAAGAATAACAATCAAGATATAATTTTCATTTATTAATGATTTCATGTAGAGATAGATAGGAAGGTTGGTAGGTAGGTAGATGATTGATCAATAGATTGATCGGTAGTAAATAGTTAATAATGGTATTTATTTCAGATGAATGTACTATGTTGCCTTGTGAAAGTTTGCAATTAGGACTATCAATTTAGAGCTGCTTTGAATATTTATCTTGGTTTATACTTTAGACAAAATAATAATGCAAACTTAGAATTGGCAGAGTGGCAGAAAAAGTTTTAAATCAGAGGGACATAGTTTTACCAATGACATCCTACATTTTAACTAATGTAGAATCTATTTTGTTTATTATTCTTATTTGCAGATTAGTAAATAACATTTATATTCTCCAAACAGTTTTATTTTGTACAATTATAAAATGTTAAAGCTAGAAGGGTTGGTGATTTTATGGTTGAATCTCTCTTCTTTGTAAGTTAGAAAACAGATGCAGTGAGTGACTTGTTAAATGTCTCGTAGTTAATTCAGGAGAGACTGGGAGATTGGACTCTTAGTCCACTCTCTTTCCCCTTTGTTATTAAACTGTGCCTCTGTATGGCTGAACAATTTGTAGATTATAGATTTTCTATAATTTATAGAGTGATTAATTTATAAATAATGAATTGTTACTTGCAATTGAATAGTCACTGCAGGAGAAGTTTTGAAGGAAAGTAAAATATGAAGGGAAATAAAGTGAAGAAATTTGGTATTGCATCTGACTTTCAATGAGAAAAGCAACTTGGTAGAGGGATGTGAAAAATCATCTCATATATATGTAGATCTAATATGTGAGGGACAGAGTCAAGAGTGACAAGTCTGGCCTCTTGGCTTTTAAGAAACCCAGAGTGACTCTGTTTTTTCATTTGTGTTTTTTTTGTTTGTTTGTTTGCTTTTTGGAGATGGAGTCTCGCTCTGACGCCCAGGCTGGAGTGGAATGGCATAATCTCGGCTCACTGCAACCTCCACATCCCAGATTCAAGCCATTCTCCTGCCTCAGCCTCCCGAATAGTTGGGACTACAGGCACGTGCCACCATGCCTGGCTAATTTTTTGTATTTTTTAAGTAGAGATGGGGTTTCACCGTGTTGCCCAGGCTGGTCTCAAACTCCTGAGTTCAGGCAATCTGCCCATCTAGGCCTCCCAAAGTGCTAGGATTACAGGTGTGAGTCACCATGCCCGGCCCACAGTGACTCTTAAAAAAACTGCATAAACTGGTATTACGTACTGAGTTGGCTTTTCCCAAAAGGTGGGATTCTTTCCTGTTAAAAACATGTATCTTGAAGCCAATACATGAAATCAAAAGTAAACATGAAGCAGTGCAAGCTTTATTCCATGGCCATTGAATTGAGAAGTGGGAACACAGCTCACAAGTCAACTTCTCAGCTCCTGAGAGCTGTGAAGCCACCCACATAGGACATCTGTAATGAAAGGGTTGGGCATTAAAAGCAAGGGAGGAATATTCATGTCTTTTTTGAAAATGACTGGAGAACTTCTTGAAATCAGAGTGCCACTTTCCTTTTTTGTCTTTTTGTCATTTCTTCATGTTGATGTCATGGTGATTGTCAACTGTCATGGTGCTGGCAGGAATGTCATTTAGCATGGAAATTAGATTATAACGAAGTTTGAGGTTCTTCAAAGATCAAGTCAGCTGTCCTCTTGGATCCCACCAGTTTTAGATAGTTTGGTCATGAGGGGGAACTTCTGATCTCAGACGTCTTGTTTCTTAAAGGTAAGCAGAGTTCAGGTGGGGTAGAAACTCACTTTGGACACATAGCCATTGCACTGGGTAACACTGGCATGCAAATACCTATGTTTAGCAAGAATCTTTCCCCAAATATCAGTATATATACAGGTTAGAAAGAAAAAAAGTCAAGATAGGTTTTTCAGATCTTACTAGAAAGAGTAAAAGGCTAGCCAGTTTGATTAGTACCTCTAGACCAGCAAGGTATATTACACTTTTAAAGACAGGATACAAAATCATAGGAATTCTTGCATTTATTTGGAAAGAATCTAGATATATAGTGCAGTGACATTTTTCTTATCTGAAGACTAAGTGACCCCTTCTAGACAGTTATAAGCTGGGATGTTTCTCATCCTCTAACAGTGAAATAAAAAATATACACTTTACGTACTTTCCAGGGCCCTTGGGAGGTCAGGATGAGCTAATATCTGAGGTGGTTTTAACAAGGTAAGAAGCATGCAAATGTTAAGTCAGTGTTTTGTAAATCACTGAGTTTGGAGTAGTTTATTGTTTCTGTAAAGTACACTCAGTTGCTCTACCAGGAGGAGAATGCAACACTGGCAGTAATTTATAGTTTAGGTCAATAAAGGTAATTTTTGTGCACTGCACGACCCTTCACTATAATAGTAAAAGCTATCTCTGACATATGCTATGAGTTTTTTTTATTACACATTTTACATAAGTTTGCAAATAAAATATTTCAATGTGATATGACCAAGTCTCAGTAGTTAAGCTTAATAAATAAGCAATTCTTATTAATCTGTAGCCTCACTGAGTGCACACAAAAGAGAAGAAGGTTTAAAATAGCAATTGGTGCCTATTTAGGAGTGAGACATGGAGATTAAAATAACAATTGGTGAAGGTTTAAAATAGCAATTGGTGAAGGTTTAAAATAGCAATTGGTGCCTATTTAGGAGTGAGACGTGGAGATTACATTTGCATCCAGTTTTATAAATCGATGGTAATGAACATTGCTTTTGGAATGTAACCTCACATTCAAATGCTGCTTTTAGTTTGGTGTTTAATTCCTTTTTTTTTTTTTGATTGTTAATAGCCTCATTCATTTGGAACATGTTTGTTTTTTATAACTCTGTATATCAATATCATCTATTATGTTGTTAGAAAAATATTTGGGTAAAATTCCATAAACTTTTAAAAGAATTCTTTAAGTTCTGGGATACATGTGCAGAATGTGCAGGTTTGTTACGTAGGTATACATGTGACATGGTGGTTTGCTGCACCCATCAACCTGTCATCTACATTAGGTATTTCCCCTAATGCTGTACCTGCCTGTACCCCCAACTCCCCAACAGGCCCTGATGTGTGATGTTCTCCTCCCTGTGTCCATGTGTTCTCATTGTTCAACTCCCACTTATAAGTGAGAACATGTGTTGTTTAGTTTTCCGTTCCTGTGTTAGTTACCTGAGAATGATGGTTTCCAGCTTCATCCATGTCCCTGCAAAGGACATGAAGTTATCCTTTTTAATACCTGTGTAGTATTCCATGGTATATATGTGCCACATTTTAATCCAGTCTATCCTTGATGGGCATTTGGGTTGGTTCCAAATCTTTGCTATTGTGAACAGTGCCACAATAAACATACATGTGCATGTGCCTTTATAGTAGAATGACTTATAATTCTTTCTGTATATACCAAGTAATGGGATTGCTGGGTCAAATGGTATTTCTAGTTCTGGATCCTTGAGGAATCAACAAACTGTCTTCCACAATGGTTCAACTAATTTACACTCCCACCAACAGTGTAAAAGAATGCCTATTTCTCCACATCCTCTCCAACATCTGTCCTTTCCTGACTTTTTAATGATCGCCATTCTAACTGGTGTGTGATGGTATCTCATTGTGGTTTTGATTTGCATTTCTCTAATGACCAGTGATGATGAGCTTCTTTCATATGTTTGTTGGCTGCATAAATGTCTTCTTTTGAGAAGTGTCTGTTAATATCCTTTGCCCACTTTTTGATGGGTGTTTTTCCTTGTAAATTTGTTTGAGTTCTTTGCAGATTCTGAATATTAGTCTTTTGTCAGATAAATAGAATGCAAATTTTTTTTCCAATTTTGTAGGTTGCCTGTTCACTGTGATGATAGTTTCCTCTGCTGTGCAGAAGCTCTTTAGTTTAATTAGATTCCATTTGTTAATTTTGGCTTTTGTTGCAATTGCTTTTGGTGTTTTAGTTTTGAAGTCGTTGCCCATGCCCATGTCCTGAATGGTATTACCTACGTTTTCCTCTAGGGTTTTTATGGCTTTAGTTCTTACATTTAAGTCTTAAATCCATCTTGAGTTAATTTTTGTATAAGGTTTAATGAAAGGATCAAGTTTCAGCTTTCTGCATATAGTTAGCCAGTTTTCCCAACACCATTTATTAAATAGGGAATCCTTTCCCCATTGCTTGTTTTTGTCAGGTTTGTCAAAGATCAGATGGTTGTAGATGTGTGGTGTTATTTCTGAGCCCTCTGTTCTGTTCCATTATTCTATATATCTGTTTTGGTACCAGTACCATGCTGTTTTAGTTACTGTAGCCTTTTAGTATAGTTTGAAGTCAGATAGTGTGATGCCTCCAGTTTTGCTATCTTTGCTTAGGATTATCTTGGCTATGTGGGCTCTTTTTTGGTTCCATATAAAATTTAAAGTAGTTTTTTCCAAATCTGTGAAGAAAGTCAATGGTAGCTTGATGGGGATAGCATTGAATGTTGGCTGTGGGTTTGTCATAAATAGCTCTTATTATTTTGAGATATTTTCTGTTAATACCTAGTTTATTGAGAGTTTTCAGCGTGAAAGGCTGTTGAATTTTGTTGAAGGCCTTTTTTGCATCTATTGAGATAATCATGTGGTTTTTGTCATTGATTCTGTTTATGTGATGGATTACGCTTATTGATTTGCATATGTCGAACCAGCAATGCATCCCAGGGGTGAAGCTGGCTTGATCATGGTGGATAGGCTTTTTAATGTGCTTCTGGATTTGGTTTTACTGGTATTTTATTGAGGATTTTCACATCGATGTTCATCAGGAATGTTGGCCTGCATTTTTGTTGTTGTTGTGTCTCTGTCAGGTTTTGGTATCAGGATGATGCTGGCCTTATAAAATGAGTTAGGGAGGATTTGCTCTTTTTCTATTGTTTGGAATAGTTTCAGAAGGAATGGTACCAGCTCTTTTTTGTACCTCTGGTAGAATTCGGCTGTGAATCTTTTTGGTCCTGATTTTTTTTGTTTGTTTGTTTTTGGTTGGTAGGCTATTCATTACTGCCTAATTTCCAGAACTTGTTATTGGTCTATTCAGGGATTCAACTTCTTCCTGGTTTAGTCCTGGGAGGTTGTACGTGTCTGGGAATTTATCCATTTCTTCAATATTTTCTAGTTTATTTGCATAGAGGTTTTTATAGTATTCTCTGATGGTGGTTTGTATTTCTATGGGCTCAGTGGTGACATCCCCTTTACCATTTTTTATTGCATCTATTTAATTCTTCTCTAGTTTCTTCTTTATTATCCTGAGCTAGTGGTCTATCTAATTTGTGGATCTTCTCAAAAAACCAGCTTCTAGATACGTTGGGGTTTTTTTGTGTCTCTATCTCCTTCAGTTCTGCTCTGATCGTAGTTATTTCTTGTCTTCTGCTAGATTTTGAATTTGTTTGCTCTTCTTTCTCTAGTTCTTTTAATTGTGATGTTAGGGTTTCAGTTTTAGTCATTCAGGAGCAGGTTGTTCAGTTTTCATGTAGTTGTGCAGTTTTGAGTGAGTTTGTTAATCCTGAGTTCTCATTTGGTTGCACTGTGGTGTGAGAGACTGTTTGTTATGATTTCTGTTCTTTTGCATTTGCTGAGGAGTGTTTTACTTCCAGTTATGTGGTCAATTTTAGAATAAGTGTGATGTGGTGCTGAGAAGAATGTATATTCTGTTGATTTGGGATGGAGAATTCTGTAGATGTCTATTAGGTCTGCTTAGTTCAGAGCTGAGTTCAAGTCCTGGATATACTTGTTAATTTATTGTCTCGTTGATCTGTCTAATATTGATGATGGGGTGTTAAAGTCTCCCACTATTATTGTGTGGGAGTTTAAGTCTCTTTGTGGATCTTTTAGAACTTGCTTTATGAATCTGGGTGCTCCTGTATTGGGTGCATATATATTTAGGGTAGTTAGCTCTTCTTGTTGCATTGATCCCTTTACCATTATGTAATACCCTTCTTTGTCTGTTTTGATCTTTATTGGTTTAAAGCCAGTTTTATCAGAGACTAGGTTGGCAACCCCTGCTTTTTTTGCTTTCCATTTGCTTGGTAAATATTCCTCCATCCCTTTATTTTGAGCCTATGTGCGTCCTTGCATGTGAAATGGGTCTCCTGAATACAGCACACTGATGGGTCTTGACTCTTTATCCAATTTGTCAGTCTGGGTCTTTTAATTGGGGCATTTAGCCCATTTACATTTAAGGTTAATATTGTTATGTGTGAACTTGATCCTGCCATTATGATGCTAGCTGGTATTTTGCCCATTAGTTGACGCAGTTTCCTCATAGCATCAATGGTCTTTACAATTTGGTATGTTTTTGCAGTGGCTGGTGCTGGTTGTTTCTTTCTGTGTTTAGTGCTTCCTTCAGGAGCTCTTGTATGGCAGACCTAGTGGTTACAAAATCTCTCAGCATTTGCTTGTCTGTAAAGGGTTTTATTTCTCCTTCATTTATGAAGCTTAGTTTGGCTGGATTCTGGGTTAAAAATTCTTTTATTTAAGCATGTTGAATATCGTCCCCCACTCTCTTCTGGCTTGTAGAGTTTCTTCCGAGAGATCCGCTGTTAGTCTGATGGGCTTCCTCTTTGTGGGTAACACAACCTTTCTCTCTGGCTGCCCTTAACATTTTTTCCTTCATTTCAACCTTGGTGAATCTGATGATTATGTGTCTTGGAGTTGCTCTTCTCGAGGAGTATCTTTGTGGTGTTCTCTGTATTTCCTGAATTTGAATTGACCTGTCTTGCTAGGTTGGGGAAGTTCTCCTGGATAATATCTGGAATAGTATTTTCCAGCTTCTTTCTATTCTCCCCATCACATTCAGGTAGACCAATTAAACACAGATTTGGTCTTTTCACATAGTCCCATATTTCTTGGAGGCTTTGTTCATTTCTTTTCACTCTTTTGTCTCTAATCTTGTCTTCTCACTTCGTTTCATTGAGTTGATCTTCAATCTCTGATATCCTTTCTTCTGTTTGATCAGTTCAGCTATTGATACTTGTGTCTGCTTCATGAAGTTCTTGTGCTATGTTTTTCTGCTCCATCAGGTCATTTATGTTCTTCTCTAAACTGGTTATTTCAGTTAGCAATTCATATAACCTCTTTTTTCAGATTCTTAGCTTCCTTGCATTGGGTTAGAACATGCTCCTTTAGCTCAGAGGAGTTTGTTATTACCCACCTTCTGAAGCCTACTTTTGTCAATTCATCAAACTGATTCTCCTTCCAGTTTTGTTCCCTTGTTGGCGAGGAGTTGTGATCCTTTGGAGGAGAAGAGATGTTCTAGTGTTTTGGAATTTTCACCCTTTTTGCACTGGTTTCTCCCCATCTTCCTGGATTTATCTACCTTTGATCTTTGATTATGGTGATGTTGATACTATTCCTTTCTGTTTGTTAGTTTTTCTTCTACCAGTCAGGCCCCGCTGCTGCAGGTCTGCTGGAGTTAGCTGGAGGTCCACTCCAGACCCCGTTTGCCTGGTTATCATCAGAGGAGGCTGCAGAACAGCAAACATTGCTGCCTGTTCCTACCTCTGGAAGCTTCGTCCCAGAGGGACACCCGCCAGATGCCAGCCAGAGTGCTTCTGTATGAGGTGTTTGTCAGCCTTTACTAGGAGGTGTTTCCCAGTCTGGATACATGGGGGTTCAGGGACCCACTTGAGGAGGTAGTCTGTCCCTTATCAGAGCTCCAGCACTGTGCTGGGAGAACCCAAAATTCCATAAACTTTTATAATATTCTTTGGAGATACATTCATGAGAGAAATACAATTTGATAGCAACCTTAGTGATGTGAAAAATGTAAATTCTGCCAGTTATGTGGCTATAAAACAAACACTAACAGACTATTATTTTTTCTATTTCTCTGAGATACTGAATCATGTGAGTACAAATTTACATATATCTTAGACTTTGCATTTTGAAAGAAATTTTTAAAAATTGGTATTTTTTGTATAGAATAGTTGCAAATTGTAGACAAAAATTGTTGACCATACCAAAAAGTTATATAATAAAACATGAGAGAAAATAGCTGACTATATAATATTTATAATGGGTGTATATAATATATAAAAGGGACCATTTTTAGTAGTGCATTCCATGTTATAGTTTTTAATTATAGCTATCAATAATATATGCATTACATATATCCATTTTTCTCTCTGTGTGCACATACATATAAACACACACGGATAACATTAAATATTGTAAGAAAAAATTACTGTCATTGAATGTTTATTCATCTATGTATTCATTCAAGCATGAATTTTTCTATTCATTCAATGTGTATTAAACGTAAATATTTGTTCTTCAATTTCTAAATTTCACTCACTTTGTTTACTGAATTTTTGAGTTAAAAATTGTATTCTCTCTCCATATATTCATGTCTGCATCATTTTCCAAATCATTTAATATATGTAAATTCTAATCTCTAATGAATTTTCATTAAGAGAACCTATTAACTCTTGCTTGGCATAGTTCTTCCCTGGTAGGATTACGACAAATCAGAGCTTTCTATGGGTGATCTTTTGGGGGGAGAATCAAACCCAATGACATATTTGGATATTTTTCCAGAGAGAAAAAAAAATAAATCTCAAGATGTATGATATTCATCTACTGTGCTATATGGCAGTTTTTTAATGACTCCTACTACCATGTAGTCATTTCACAATTTAACCTGGTATAAAAGTCTTTCATGAAAATATATATTTTAAAGATATGTGCATGTATGTAGTAGTCCCTGAAACACAGCCTATTTATATTTCACCTTTTCTTACTGATTTTGGTTTGAAATTTGATGCTTACATCCTTTATAATTCCCTAAGAACTTTTATTGATAAATTAGTCTGCCATTAGATTCATTCTCTGTAGGTCACTTCCTTCCTCCCCATTTTTTTGAAGGTTTTTTATAAAGCATGTATTTTGTAAGTAATACTCATTGAGTAGATTCTTCTTTCAATAGGCAGTAAATTCCAGCCACACATCTACTCTGAAAATAGACTCACTGAGATAACTGTGAAAGTATCCATGAAAAATTCAGCTTTTAAACACTGAAGTATCTGAAGATTTCTAAGAGATAGGCCAAGAAAGGACTGAGAGAATCCTGGAATTTAAAACGCATGATTAACTGAAATTCTAGTAACAGTCAATGAGGCTGGGTGTCATTCATTACACTGATTTGACATGAGGAATATGGGATTTCAAGGTTAGGCAAGGTTAGGTGAGAATTTCATGGGAGCAGTGCTTTTCTTCATTCTCTTCTGAATGAAGATTGTCAACCCATAATAATCAAAAAGAACAGAAAGCCCTTAGAGAGACTAAACTTTATGACACTAAATTCTGTCTTTGGTTTATGTTTCAAATTTATTCTTATTCTTATTCTACATAAAAGATTTTTGAACTTTAAAGCATAGGTAGAGAAAACAAGATAAGACAAAATCATTGCTCAAATACCTTAAAGTCATGCTACTTTCGTAAGAGGATGCAGGTAAATACTTATTGATCAAGCTGTCTTACCGTGTAGCGAATTACAAGAAAAATTGATACGTTTGTTGGCAGGTTGGTAAGTCAAGGTATAACATCAGTCTCTCTCTGCTTGTATTTGAAAGCACCTAAGAAACAGTTGTGTGAATGGTGTCTCAAAACTGTATTTGGAAAAGTGTGGCTCAGCCTGTAGCATAGAAGGCCTGTCATTACTTGATGTTTGCATTTAGCTTACAATGTAGTCACAGGCATTTCTAAAAGCCACGGACCTCCCCTCTGGATACCTGAATGTGTAACATTTAGGGCAAGTTGTGGGGGACAGAGATTATGTGCTTCCTGTGGGCAGCTGCCTCTCACAAAGAGAAAGGAGAGAATAGGGGCATGCTGACTCTTTCTTCCAAATTCACCAGTCAGATGAATGATTAGTCTTCCCTGCAGAAGACTGATTGAGGGTGCATGTGGATAAAGGCCAGAATTTTACTTCAGGGAAGTCCCTCTGCATGGAATTCTGAAGAGTGGAGAATGTGAGTACCCCTTTGCTAGTGGAGAATGTTTGTACTCCTTTATGTCTTGCAGATCTGGAGTGATCCAAACCCATTAAACAATTAAATAATGTATCATATTATGTTAGTTAGAGTCACAAGAAAGTTTGTTAATTCAATTTCTGTTGCAAGAGACCTAGAAGTTACTTCCATTGATTAATATAAAAGTTTTAGCAAAGTTTCAAAAAGGTGATATTTGCTCTTTCTCAGTGCAAATAAAATATTTTCTTTACTAATTCTTAGCTTAGAAGAAAAATAAACCAAAAATTTCACAAACATTTTAAAAGCATATTTAATTCAAGTATCTAATATGGTGTTTGGCTATGAGTATATCTATCTACCACTTAAGGCAGGTTCAATGAAGATTTTTCTTGCAATGTTTTGTTAGACAAACTAGCTATACTATATAACAGTAAAAAAATCTCCTTCTTTAAAAGTACCCTATAATCCAGATTTAACTTAATTAACAGTAAGTCCAACTGATCATATGGATCAATTTATTTTACTCCTCAAGTATACTTCCCGTGTATTCATGTGTTCAAGATAATGTGTTGGCTACCTTTTGGAGTATCAACAAGGTTTCTTCATGTCTCCCTTTATGGTGGGTGACTTTCCATTACCTAAGAAAGACTTGCATTTTTAAAACAAGTGTTCCTGTAGCTTCATTTAAAATGTTGACCACTTTGTTTAAGATGATTTTTGTTTTTTACTTTTTTTTAAGCTAATTTATTTATTGAATAAGTAATGCACACAGATTGTAAAATTTTCAGAAGTTCCAAAGTGAAAAAATTTGTTTTCCTCACTCTAAGGCCCCCAGTTACTCTCTCCAGGGGGTAAAATTCAGTGGTCTCTTATGTATCTTTCCAAATACGTCCTATCTTTATAAAATATTATTCCCCTCCCTAGAAAAATACTAGTCTATTTTCACCATTGTGACCTATAAAGGTAAATCCTGGTCTATCAGAAGAAAAGCATCAAGAGAACTTTTAATTAACTGTCTACTGGTAAATGATACTGTAACATAAATGCAATAGAACATGAATTTCTTGAGGATAAGCATTGCTGGGGATAGTGATGGTCAAGATAGAAGGGTGTGCCCACAAAGAGTGAACAAATACTTCAGTGGGGAGTATTTGCTTGCATACATAAGCAAAATTATACCCTAAAGAGAGTCCATTGTGGAAGACAGTGTGGCAATTCCTCAAGCATCTAGAACTGGAAGTACCATTTGACCCAGCAATCCCACTACTGCACATATACCCAAAGGGTTATAAATCATTCTACGATAAAAACACATGGACATGTATGTTTATTGCGGTACTGTTCACAACAGCAAAGACTTGGAACCAACCCAAATGTCCATCAATGATAGACTGGATTAAGAAAAGTGGCCCATATACACCATGGAATACAATGCAGCCATAAAAAAGGATGAGTTCATGACCTTTGCAGGGAAATGGATGAAGCTGGAAACCATCATTCTCAGCAAACTATCACAAGATCAGAAAACCAAACAATGCATGTTCTCACTCATAAGTGGGAGCTGAACAATGAGAACACATGAACACAGGGAGGGGAACATCACACACTGGGGCCTGCTGGGGGCTGGGAGACTAGGGGACAGTAGGATTAGGAGAAATACCTAATGTAGAAGACGGGTTGATGGGTGCAGTAAACCACCACTGCACATGTATACCTATGTAACAAACCTGCATGTTCTGCACATGTAACACAGAACTTAAAATATAATAGTAAAAGTGAGTCTTACAAAATATTTGGGAGCAGATTAAATTGCAAAACACATGTTATGCTTATAATCATTAATGTTAATCCTTTCCCTTGTATAGTAATCATGGGTCCTATTAGGTAAAAACTTCCATTTACTCTGTGTGTAATTCTCCTCTGCAGAGAACATTATTTTTACTACTATCTGTGGCAGGTTTTGACAAAGTGTTGCTTCAGCATTTAACATCAATAAAAACAGAAGTTTACACTGTCTATTAAATACTAGACTGTCTACAAAGTCAGTGATTTCATCATATTCTAAAAACTTTTTGGCTACTTGTGAGTCCACAACTAAGGAATGTCTTGCAATAAAGGTGATAAGTCATCTTGGCAACGGTTTTATTTTATAGAGGAAAATACAGTAAAAATAGTGTGTTTCTAGGAAATCTTGAAAATCTTGCTCCATTTTTGTTGCAAAGTAGTTAAAGAAATACTAGTTTGAAATCATGATATCTCAGTGGTTTAATATGATTTAACTATATTTCTTACTCTTATGAATTCCAAAATGGGTGTTTGTATCAGTTAGGGTTCTCTAGATGAGGAAAACTAATAGGATGTGTATGTAAAGGGAGTTTATTAAGTAGTATTAACTCATAAAATCACAAGGTCCCACAATAGGCCATCTGCAAGCTGAGAAGCAAGGAGAACCAGTCTGAGTCCTAAAGCTGAAGAACCTGGAGTCAATGTTCAAGGGCAGGAAGCATCCAGCACAGGAGAAAGATGTAGGCTGGGAGGCTAGACCAGTCTAGCCTTTTCACGTTTTTCTGCCTGCCTTATATTCTGGAGCCTTGCTAACAGCTGATTAGATGGTGCCCACCCAGATTAAGGGTGGGTCTGCCTTTCCCAGCCCACTGACTCAAATGTTAATCTCCTTTGGCTACAGCCTTACAGACACACCCAGGATCAGTATTTTGCATCCTTCAATCCAATCAAGTTGACACTTTGTATTAACCATGACAAGTTCACTCATTGTCAACTTGAACTCATACACATCTCCTAAGATGATACATAATCTTCAAATAAAGACAATAATAAGGTCATAATTATGCCCAACATAATATAACTATCCTTTGCACAACCAGAAACACACCAGTTCTCAATCAAAATGCTATTTCATGAAGTTAACAATCCTTAAATGCTGATATGAAGTCAATAAATTTTATGTCACATGATAAAGGAGAAAGGAAATACAATGAAGGTATTTTCTTAGTACAAGTGTATATATACACAAACATGTTTTTAACAAAAGAAGGAAGAAATACTTATAACAATTACGGTCCTCATTTCTGCAACTAGTATGTGGTCATAGCTGGTATTGATGACTACCTTCTTCTACTACCCATTCTGTATTCCCTTTGCCTTCAGCAAGCACCTCTGCAGGTCATGTGTTTTTTTTTTTTCCTGGTGGAGTGACCCAAACCTTTATTCCTGAAGGGTCTGGGCCATTTGTAGTCCTGCCTGGATTAAGCTCTTGTAGTTTCTTGTTGATGTTAATCACAGGGCATGATAATGCTAAGAGATGCTCTAATGGATCTCCTGTATTCCATGCATGCTCTTACTTAGCTCTGTTGTGAAGTAGTAGACTGATTTCATCGTGACAGTCTGGGTCAATCACCCCAGCCAACACTGTAACTCGCTTCTTAGCCTGTTGACTTAAAGTCAGGAGGAGCCCAAAGTGTCCAGGCATCAATCCTAACTTCCAGTTTAATGGAAACGTTGTTGTGTCTCCTGGTGGCTGTGTTACTCCCTCTGGAAATAAAACATCTGGGCCAGCAGAACATAATGTCATAGGACCAGAAAGCAAAATGTTTGCTAGTGGATCACTAGGGGTGATGGTGAGTGGTGCCACTTCCACTTCCACCCCTTGATTCCTGGATCCTTGAATCCTGGCTATGGAAGAAAAAGTACCTTATATTGGATGCTGATTCAGGGCATACATGGCCTTCTGGAGAACTCTGCCCCAGTCCTGCAAAGTATTGTCACCTAGTTGGCATTGTAATTGTGACATCAAAAGGCCATTCCATCGCTCTATCAATCCAGCTGCTTCAGGATGATGGGGAAAATGGTAAGACCAGTGATTTCCTTGGGCATGAGCCCACTGCTGCTCATTAGATGTAAAGTGAGTGCCTTGGTCAGAAGCAATGCTGTGTAGAATACCACGATGTTGGATGAGCCATTCCATGAGTCCACAGATAATAGTCTTGTTGGAAGCATCACGTGCACAATAGGCAAACCCATATCTGGAGTAAGTGTCTATTCCAGTGAGGACAAACCTCTGTCCTTTCCATGATGGAAGAGGTACAATATAATCAACCTGCCACCAAATAGCTGGCTGATCAACCCAAGGAATGGTGCCATATCAGGGGCTCAGTGTTGGCCTCTGCTGCTGACAAATTTGGCACTCAGCAGTGGTCGTAGCCAGGTCAGCCTTGGTGAGTGGAAGCCCATGTTGCTGAACCCATGAGTAACCTCCATGCCTGCCATTTTGTTCATGGGCCCACCGGGTGATGACAGGGGTGACTGAGAAAGAGGCTGAGTGATGTCCACAGAACAGGTCATCATATCCACTTGATTATTAAAATCCTCCTCTGCTGAGGTCACCTATTAGTGAGCACTCACATGGGATACAAATATCTTCACAGTTTTTGACCACTCAGAGAGGTTCATCCACATCCCTCTTTCCCATATTTCTTTGTCACCAATTTTCCAATCATGCTTCTTCCAAGTCCCTGACCATCCAGCCAAACCATTGGACAGCCCATGAATCAGTATATAATTGCACATCTAGCGATTTCTCCTTCCATACAAAGTTCACAACCAGGTGCACTGCTCAAAGTTCTGCCCACTGGGAAGATTTCCTTTCACCACTGTCCTTCAGGGTTGTCCTGGAAAGGGACTATAGTGCTGCAGCTGTCCACTTTTGGGTGGTGTCTGTGTATCATGCAGAAGTATCTGTCAGACAGGCCCTCGTCTTCTCTTCCTCTGTCAACTGATCAACCTGCCACCAGGTAGCTGGCTGATAACCCCGTGGAATGGTGCCATATCAGGGTCTCAATGTTGGCCTCTGCTGCTGACAAATTGGGCACTCAGCAGTGGCTGTAGCCAGATCAGCCTTGGTGAATGGAAGTCCATGTTGCTGAGCCCATGCATAACTTCATCCCTGCCACCATGAGGGATCTGCCACCATGATCATAGGGATCTCCCCATGAGGCCATTGGTGCAGGCTGGGGGAGAAAAGGCAGGGTGGCAAGAGTGCAGACCATGGGCATTTGAGCCACTTCCTCATGTAACTTACTTGTGCCTTCAGAACCAGTTCGAGCTTGACCACGTATATACCACTTCCATTTGATGATGGAATGCTGCTGTGCATGACCTACTTTATGGCTAGATGGTTCAGAAAGCACCCAGTTCATGATAGGCAGTTCAGGTTGCATGGTGACTTGATGACCCGTAGTCAAACGTTGAGTTTCCACCAAAGCCTAGTAACAGGCCAAGAGCTGTCTTTTGAAAGGAGAGAAATTATCTGTAGAAGATGGCCGGGCCTTGCTCTAAAATCCTGGAGGCCTCCACTGTGATTTGCCTATGGGGGCCTGCCAGAGGATCGAAACAGCATCCATATTTGCCATTGATACCTCAAGCACCATTGGATCTGCTGGGTCATATGGCCCAAGTGGCAGAGCAGCTTGCATAGCAGCCTGTAACTGTTGCAGAGCCTTCTCCTGTTCTGTACCCCACTCAAAACTGGCAGTTCACTCGATAAATCAGCCAGAGTAACACACACACACACGAGGAATGTAGGAATGTGTTGCCTCAAAAATCCAAATAGGCCCACTATACGTCGTGCCTCTTTCTTGGCTGTAGGAATGGCCAAAGGCAGCAACTTATCCTTCACCTTAGAAGGAATATCTTGATTGACCCCATACCACTGGACCCCTAGAAATTTCACTGAGGTAGAAGTTCACTGAATTTTAGTTGAATTTACTTCCCATTCTCTGGCACACAATCTTTTATCAATAGTCCATTTTGTTTGCTACTTCTTGGTCACTAGATCTAATCAGCATAATGTTATCAATGTAGTGAACCAGCACAATATCTTGTGGGAAAAAAAGGGATCAAGGTCTCTTTGAATAGGATTATGACACTGATATGATTTGGCTATGTCTCCACTCAAATCTCTACTTGCATTGTGTCTCCTAGAATTCTCATGTGTTGTGGAAGGGATCTAGAAGGAGGTAATTTTATCATGGGGGCCAGTCTTTCCTGTGCTGTTCTTGTGACAGTGAATAAGTCTCATGAGATCTGATGGGTTTATCAGAGGTTTATGCTTTTGCTTCTACCTCAATTTTCTATTGCTGTCGTCATGTAAGAAGTGTCTTTTGCATTCCGCCATGATTCTGAGGCCTCCCTAGCCTTGTGGAACTGCAAGTCCAATTAAACCTCTTTTTCTTTCCAGTCTCAGTTATGTCTTTATCAGCAGTATGAAAACAGACCAACACAGTTAATTAGTACCAGTAGAATGGGGTATTACTGAAAAGATACCCAAAAATGCAGAAGTGACTTTGGAACTGGGTAACAGGCAGAGATTGGAATAGTTTGAAGGGCTCAGAAGAAGACAGAAAAATGTGAGAAAGTTTGAAACTTCCTAGAGCCTTGTTGAATGGCTTGGCCTAAAATGCTGATAGTGATATGGACAATAAAATCCAGACTGAGGTGGTCTCAGATAGAGATGAGGAACTTGTTGGGAACTGGTGCAAAGGTGACTCTTGTTGTATTTTAGCAAAGAAACTGGTGGCATTTTGCCCCATCCTAGAGACTTGGGGAACTTTGAACTTGAGAAAGATGATTTAGGGTATCTGGTGGAAGAAATTTCTAAGTAGTAAAGTATTCAAGAAGTGACTTGGGTACTGTTAAAGGCATTCAATTTTGTAAGAGAAGCAGAGCATAAAAGTTTGGAAAATTTGCAGCCTGGCTATATGATAGAAAAGAAAAACTCATTTTCTGGGGAGAAATTCAGGCTGACTGCAGAAATTTGCATAAGTAGCAAGGAGTCTAGTGTTAATTCCCAAGATCGTGTGGAAAATATCTCCAAGCCATGTTAGAGACCTTCATTGCAGTCCCTCCCATCACAGGCCCGGAGGCCCAGGAGAAAAAAGTGGTTTCGTGGGCTGGGCCCAGGGTCTCCCTGCTGTCTGCAGTCTAGGGACTTGGTGCCCTGTGTCCCAGCTGCTCTAGCCATGGCTGAAAGGGGCCAGGATCTGCATAAAATATTGGAAATTGCAGGACAACAAAATTACGACTTGAAATTATATAAAATCAGCCAGTGAATAACATACAAGAAACTTTCTCATATAGCTTCCTTTCAACAAGATTGAAGAGTTTGCTTCACGCACAACTAGATATGAGTACTTCTGAAATTCAGGTGCTGCAATTTCACCAACGCTGGTCTTTCTAAGCCTTATTTACTATTAAGCTTTATTTCTATAAAAATTGGACTGATCTTTCAAATTGGACTGATCTTGTTGTGAGGACACCTATTAGATTAAATGTTACTTGCTTTGTTTATCCTTAAATACCAGAAAAAGTCCCTGCCTCCAAGTTTCTTACATTTTGGTAGAAAGGACACAAAGAAAGGACACAAACAAATACATCATGAATCAAGTAGCAAAGAGTGTTGTGAGGAAAATTAAACCTGGCTACAAGGCTAGATGTTGACAGAGGAGGCTAAATTAGGTTGTCAGATCTTATACGTCCTCTCCGAGGTAGTGTTTTAGAGATAAGACTTGAGTAAAGCCATATGAACATCTTTGTAGAGGAGCACTGTAGGCTAAGGAAAGAATGAGTGTCAGATATACTGGGTGCGTCCAAAACACAGAGCAAGCCCATGTGGCGGGGATGGGATGAGAAAATAAACCAGAAGGTAATTATGATAGATAGTATCCAGGGTCTAGATTAGAAATAGCATCATAAGAACTTTGGATTTTAAGTACAGTGAGAAGGTATTAGAATATTTCGAGCTCCAATTATCTGATTTAAATTTAGAGGTATTACTCTGGCTGCTACATTGAGACTAACTCTTTGGAGGGTAAGGGAGCAAGCAGGAAGAAAATTCATTCAAAATATTTATGTAGTGCTTATTATATTTCTACTTTAGCAGCTGAAGATACATCAGTGAATAAAATGGGAAAAGTCCCTGCTTTCATGATGCTTACATGAAAATGAATATATGATGTATAAAATGATGCCATGTGGAGAAATAACACCGGATAAAGGCATGGAAAGTGGTAGTGGGGATGTATGGGTTATTTTATATAAAGGTGATATTTGAACAAACACTTGAAAAAATTGAGGATATTTCAGGGAAGAAAGCTTAACAAGAGGAAACGGCAAGTGCAAAGGGCCTGGTGAAGCATGTCTCTGGGATGGGGTTGGATTGGAGTAGATAAAAGGGAAGTGGTTAAATGAAAACTGAGGGACAGTGAAAGAACAAATGATGTAGTATCTTCTAGGCCATGGATTTTATGTTGAGTGATATGAGAAACTATTGAAGGCTTTTGAGTAGAGGAATGACATGATCTGACTTACATTTTAAAAATAAAATCTAGCTGCCACATGTAGGATAGATGGTAGAGGAATAAGAAGAGATGGTAGAGGAACAAAGATTTTCTGGCAGAGAAAGACTTGTATCACTTCAATCCCCTTGAAGAAGGGACTCACTTTCCCAGATGTGAAAAGTGTAGTTAGCTGACTGCCTCCAGTTGTTAGCTTCATGAGGGTTCTACCTTAGTTTTTCAGGTGTAGTCAAACACTTCTTAAAGTGGCTCCAGTCACTTTAAGTGGCTGAGTCAATCACTGAGCAAGTAGAGGTACAATGGGCTAGCCATTTCCATCAAATGTGGGATTTTCCAATGGGAAGTCTTTGCTTCAGAGACTCCTGTTGGCCTGGCAGACACTGTGTCAGGTTGGCATCACTGTCTAACAGCAACCTCTGCCCAATCTGGCTTTCTTTTCAAGATCTTACTCCCCAATAAACTTTTCTCACTTTCTACGCCATGTTAATATCTGCTTCCTGGAGAACCCAACAATAATAGATGGGAAGAGAGAGATGAATTAAGATGCTAATTCAGGTGAGAGGCGATGGTGCCTTGACTAGGTTAGTGAGAGTAGAGATCTTGGGAAAAAGATTGCAGTTATACTCTGAAGGTAGAATCAATAGTATTTGTTAGGAAATTTAATGTGGAAGGTTGACTTCACATTTTGGTCTTGAACATTTGGAACCATGGAGTTGCTTCTCTTTACCAAAATGAAGAAAATGGTCAAAGGGATAGGCTAGGAGGATCTTAGAAAAAATTGAGTTCAATGGTAGCATATTAATATTGTCATGTTAAGTTGGATTTTCCAGTCTGGATTTTGGGGGAGTGGTCACTGATGAATGCATGCATTTGGAAGTTACCAGCCTATTGTAGTATTTAAGCCACACACATGGAAACTCACGTAGGAAATGCAAGTAGATAGAGAAGTGTTGCACTTTATGACACTTCAAAGTTTAGAAGTCAGTTAAAAAAACGAGGAGAAGCCAGTTAAAAGAGAAGGCATAACTACTGAGTTAGTAAAAGAGGCAAGAGAGCTTGTACCAGGCAATAACTGAAGGAAGTATTTCAAAAAGTAAGGAAAGATCATTTGATTCAAATGTTACTGAAAGATACAGGACAATGAAAACTGAGAAATCACTACTGGATTGAAAGCATGGAATTGGTGACCTTGATAAGGTTGTTTAATTGAGGTGGTGAAGAATGAAGTCTGAGTGATGTGTGTTCAAGAGCAAATGTTAGATACGAAAGTGTACAAAGGCAAGCACATAGCACCACTCTTTAGATAAATTGGGCAAGAGATAGAGATAGGTCTAATGCTAAAACAGGGTGTGTTAGGCCATTCTTGCATTGCTTTAAAGAAATACCTGAGAGTTGGTCATTTATACAGAAATGTTTAATTGACTCACGGTTCTGCAGGCTGTAAGAAGCATAGCAGCATCTGCTTCTAGGAAGGACTTAGGAAGCTTACAATCATGGTGGAAGGCAAAGGGAGAGTAAGCACATCACATGGTGAAAGCAAGAACGAGAAAGAGAGAGAGCAGGGAGATTTCACACTTTTTTTTTTTTTTTTTGAGATGGAGTCTCGCTGTGTCATCCAGGCTGGAGTGCAGTGGCGTAATCTCGGCTCACCACAACCGATGCCTTCCAGGTTCAAGCTATGCTCCTGCCTCAGTCTCTCAAGTAGCTGGGACTACAGGCGTGTGCCACCACACTTGGCTAATGTATTGTATTTTTTTTTTTTCATTTTCTTTTTTCTTTTCTTTTTTTTTTTTTTTGAGATGGAGTCTCGTTCTGTCACTCAGGCTGGAGTGCAGTGGGGCGATCTAGGCTCACTGTAACCTCCACCTCCCAGGTTCATACCATTCTCCTGCCTCAGTCTTCCGAGTAGCTGGTACTACAGGCACCTGCCACCACGCCCGGCTAATTTTTTGTATTTTTAGAAGAGATGGGTTTCACCGTGTTGGCCAGGATGGTCTCAATCTCCTGACTTCGTGATCCACCCACTTCTGCCTCCCAAAGTGCTGGGATTACAGGCATGGGCCAGTGCGCCTGGCCGTTTCACACACTTTTAAATGATCAGATCTTGATAGAACTCATTATCACAAGGAGTACCAAGGAGATGGTACTAAACCATTCATGAGAAATCTGCCCTATGATCCTGTCACTTCCTACCAGGTCCCACCTCCAACACTGGGGATTAGAATTCAACATGAGATTTGAGTGGGGACACACATCCAAATCATATCACAGGGACTTATCTAGGTGATTGCTACAGTTGACGCTTGTACAACATAGGTTTGAACTGCGTGGGTTCACTTATGCATGAATTTTTCTTCTATCTCTCCCACTCCTGAGAAAACAAGAACAACCCCTCTCGTTTGTTCTCTTCAGCCTACTCAAAGTAAAGATGACAAGAATGAAGACCTTTATGATGATTTGCTTCCACTTAATAGTAATTATATTTTCTCTTTCTTATAATGTTTGAAATTGTATTTTCTTTTCTGTAGCTTATTTGATGGTAAGAATGTAGTATATAACATAACTAATATGCAAAATACATATTAATCCACAGTTTATGTTTTTGGTAAAGCCTCCAGTCAACAACAAGCTCTTAGTAGTTAAATTTTAGGGGAGTCGAAAGTTATACATGGATTTTCAACTCTGTGCTCCTTGTCTTCACATTGTTCCAGGGTCAACTCTATTATCTTAATAAACATGTATATATCAGTTACAGTGTCCCAGACATTTTTAATGTACACTAGGACATAATTGATTTAATATTCATAACTACTCTAGGAGGGATGGACTCCTATTTTAGTTGGGAATTTGAGGAAAGAGATATTAAGTAATGTACGTTGCCTAAGGTCACACAGCTAGTAACATGTGAAGATGGTAATTGAATCTATATAATCAGAATTAAAATATTCTCAATAATCAATTATTCTAACTATAAACCCTATGGCACAGTTAGTTTTTTATATTGGAGTTTAAATACTAATTTGAATATGATTATAAGGAAAATGTGATGATGTGAGAGACTGGAAAAAATTATAGGAAAAAATACTTGGGTATTCAGAAGGTACATAAATGCAGTGCATAAATGGAGGATTTGGCTTTAGATAGAAGCAGGAATATCTCATTTATTGTGATTGGTGAGAAGGCTAAATACTTGAGTGCATACACATCCATTTTTATTTTTGGTTTTGAGAGAATGAGAAAGTTCTCTATTGATTGTTTCTATGTTCTACCTAAATGTGAAGGGAAAGAAGAAGGTGTGAAATAGTGCTATTTTTGGGATGGGAGAATAAAACGGCTTGGAGAATATGAAAGGATTGCCTTGGATCGGTTACAGCCTACTTGGTATTTGTGGTCCTAAAAGTCAAGTGATTCATTCAGCACATTTATCATGGCGTTTTTCTATAGATTTGGGTGGGGGCACACATCCAAATCATATCACAGGGACTTATCTAGGCGATTGCTATAGTTGATACTTGTACAACATAGGTTTGAACTGCGTAGGTTCGCTTATGCATGAATTTTTCTTCTATCTTTGCCACTCCTATCTCTGCCGTATCATAAGCATAGTGATATGCTTATGCATATCAATAAAATAGGTGAAGAATTTTATTTAACCAGATTTGAAGTTTTGCCATATGAGTGTTATAAAGGGAGATAAGGATGAGGGATTTGAGGTTTTATGAAACAGACCTGGAGTTTTTGTTTCTTGAGTGAAGAAGGAAGGATGTGGGATGAGGAAGCTGATAATGACAAGCATGAAAGGCGCTAGATTACAGGTCCTAGTGCTGAAAAATAATTGATGGAAATGGAAGTATTAGAAGGAGTGAACTGGACTTGAAGGTGGTAACATTAAGATTGACAAAAAGCAGACTCATTCTACTTATAAAAGTCAAAAGTAACTTCTAAGTTTATTAGAAATTGTTTCTTTATGTGAAATGCAGTTATTCAATCTCAATGAATAGCTATTCTACTAGAGTAAATTACTGTAGTTTCATAAGAATGCTTCTCTGTGTGTTTAAAATATACATTGATTCTACTAAATGAGTATTTGTTACTTAGTAGTGCTGATGGTGTAACAGGCAAAGTCACCATTTGTCTATATTGGTGTGTGAAATTTAAACATTTAAGAGTAATAAAAATTAAGATTTTAGGTAATACTAAGCGCTTTACTATGCGCTATCACAGTACTGTGCTTAATAATGTTACATATGCTTCTCTGAACGATTGTTGGTACCAGTGGGATGGAATTCACTGGTAGCTAGACCTAGGTCTGGAGGGGGTGGTAACAGTCCAATGTGAATTTTATGAGCTGAGTTGAAAAGGGATTGCCTCTTAAATGAAATTTGTGATGTCCTTATTACAAAAAGGGGAGCTGAATGTGAGGAAGGCCCAAACCAAAAAATCCATTATTATTATTGACCTTCTTTAGTAATCTCATAAGATCACTTGTAGGTTTTCAGGTCATCTAAAGCAGCCTAATGAAGGACCACTGAATATTCGTCAAGACAAGGAGAGTCAGCACTATTTATATTCTTACTGGTAGATGATTGGTACCATTTGAACTAAATTATCAAAATTTTGACTTGTTCTTCCTAACACTTTTTAGTTAAATCCTAAACGTTTGCCAATATGCGAGGTTTTGCTCAGTATGCTTTACCAAATTGTGCTCCATTTTTGTTTTATTTATTTATTTATCAAGATGGAGTTGTTTTGTTGTCCAGGCTGTAGTGCAATGGTGTGATCTTGGTTCACCACAACCTCTGCCTCCTGGGTTCAAGCAATTTTCCTGTCTCAGCCTCCTGAGTAGCTGGGATTACAGACATGTGCCACCACAAATATCTAATTTTCGTATTTTTAGTAGAAACGGGGTTTCTCCATGTTGGTCAGGCTGGTCTTGAATTCCCAACTTCAGGTGATCCACCCGCCTCGGCCTCCCAAAGTGCTGGGATTACAGCCATGAGCCACCGCACCCAGCCACACTTTGGTTTTATTTAACTACAGCTTGCACTTATATAATGATACCACTTAAGGAAAAAATTTTAATGGTGCTTGGAATAAATAATAACTATAATTTCACACATAGGGAGACTGTTCTGAAAGACTAAATAATTCATTCCAAGATTCACACTGGCTGAGATAGAAATCAATACTCAGCTTTGACTTTTCATTTTACTTTTTCTTACCTATTCCCATTTTTCCTTCAGTGATTACTTTTTCTCTAGGAAAATGATGAAATTTGATCCACCAATATGGGTGACTGGGATGCCAATGGAAAACTAAAACGGAGGACTAAATACCTGAATCTGTTTGACTCTAGGCAGAGCCTTTAACAGCAATAAATATCTGAGAAACATTATAATATGGAATCGTCCCCATCTCATTTTATACTTATGCAATTTTTTGGAATTATTTTAATGTGTATTTTCATACATATATAAATGCAGATTATAGTATAATAAACTGTAATGTACATATCATCCAGCTTCAAAAATTGTTAACTCATGGCCATTTCTATCTTTCATGTCATAATCAAATTTGCATTTTATAAGTAACACTTTTTTGGTGATATTAACACTGGTGGAAATGGTTTGAAACATAGTGAAGCTCATGTCAGAAAACCGTTTAGGTAGCTATGGTGTTAATCCCGGTGAGAATCTGAATTTAAGTCAACAAGAAATTGGGGTTATACATATACCTATACACGCACACACTCACACACACGTATATATATGATATCCAATTCCTATATATATATAAAGATACAGGATCTGGAGAGGGAGTGGAGCAAGACGGGTGAAGAGAGGCCACCACTGATCATTCTCCCTGTAAGAACACCATATTTAACAACTATCTACGCAACAAAGCATCTTCATAAGAACCAAAAACCAGGTGAGCAATCAGAGTACCTGGTTTTAACTTTATATCACTGAAGGAGGCACTGAAGAGGGCAGGAAAAACAGTTGTGAATTGCAGACATTACCCCTTCTCCACCCCCTGGCAGTGGCTGTGCAGCACAGAAACTCTGCCCTTGGGCAAGGGAGAGTGCAGTCATTGTGGGGCTTTGCACTGGAACTCAGCACTGCCCTGTCACAACAAAAAGCAGCACTGAGCATGACTCAGTCAGTGCCCATGGAAGGAGCATATAGATCAACTGAGCCAGAGGGGAATAATCTATCCCAGTAGTCAGAACTTGAAGTCCAGCAAGTCTCGCTCCCATGGACTAAAGTGCTCTGGGGTTCTAAACAAACTTAAAACGCAGGCTAGGCCGCAAGAACTGCAATCCCTGGGAAGAGTAAAGAGGACTTTATCTTGCAACTTGGATACCAGTTCAGCCACAGTAGAATAGGTCATCAGGCAGAGTCCTGAGCCCTCCATTCCAGGCCCCGACTCCCAGATAATATCTCCAGGCATACCCTGGACCAGAAGGGAATCTACTACCTTGAAGGGAAGGACCAAATCCTAGCAGGATTCATCGCCTTCTGACTAAAGAGCCCTTAAGCCCGGAGTCATCAGCAGCAATGAGCAGGTAGTACATGCTGTGGGCCTTGGGTGACACTTTCAGATATGCTGGCTTCAGGTGTGACCCAGCACATTCCTAGCTGTGTTGGACACAGGGAGAGACTCCTGTTGGAGAAAAGGAGAGGGAAGAATAAAGGGAGCTTTGTCTTGCAGCTTATGTACCAGCTCAGCCACAGTGGAGTAGAGCAGCAAGCAAACTCTTGGGGTGTTTGATTCCAGGCCTTGGCTCCTGGATGGAATTTTGGACTGTCCCCGGGTCAGAGGGGAACCCACTGCCCTCCTAAGCCTGTCAGCATTTACTGTAAGCTTACCGAAGAGCCCTTAGGCCTTGAGTGAACATCAGGCAACACTTGCCACGGGCCTAGGGTGGTGGTGGCCACAGGAAGAGACTCCTCTGCTTGTGTAAAGGGGAGGGAAGAGTGGGAAGAACTTCATCTTGTGTTTTTAGTGACAGCTCAGCCATAGTAGAATGGAACACCAGATGGATTCCCAAGGTTTAAGAATCTAGGCCCTGGCACCCTGATAGAAACTCTGGATCCACGTGGGGCTGAGGGGAAACTTGCTACTCTGAAGGAAATCACACAAGCCTGGATGGCTTCACCACCTGCTGATTATAGAGTCCTAGAGCCTTCAGCAAACATAGATGGTAGCCAGGCAGTGGAATTTGGGTGAGATCAATGCTATGTTGGCTTCATGTTTGACCCAGAACAGTCCTAGTGGTGGTGGCCACAGGGATGCTTGTGTCACCCCTTCTCCAGGTCCAGGCAGCTCAGGATGGAAAGAGAGAGACCCCATTTATTTGGGACAAAGTAGGGGAAGAGAACAAGATATTCTGCCTGGTGATCCAGAGAATTCTTCTGGGTCTTATCCAAGACCACAAAAGCAGTACCTCTATGAGTCTGTAAGTGCCATAGTGTTACTGGGTTTGGGGTCCCCTCTAATGCAGATTTGGCTGCAGTGACCAAAAACTTAGATTAAAACACTTAAGTCCTTTTGAATACCTGGAAATACTTCCCAAGAAGGATGTGTACAAACAAGCCCAGATGTGAAGACTACAATAAATACCTAACTCTTCAATACCTAGACACCGGTGAACAGCCAAGTGTTAGGCCATTCTCACATTAATATAAGGAAACACCTGAGACTGGGTAATTTATAAAGAAAAGATGTTTAATTGGCTTATGATTCTGCAGGCTGTCCAGGATAAACAATGTTGGCATCTGCTCGGCTTCTGGAGAGGCCTCAGGGAGCTTTTATTCATGGCAGAAGGCAAAGAAGGAATAAGCATGTCACATGGCAAAAGAAGGTGCAAGAGAGAGAGAGTAGGAAAGTGCCACAGACTTTTAAATGACAGAATCTTGTGAGAACTCACTCATTATGGTGAGGACAGTACCAAGGGGGTGATACTAAATAATTCGTGAAAAACTGCCCCTATGATTTAATCACCTCTCACCATGCCCCACCTCCAATGTTGGGGATTATATTTTGACATGAGATTTGGGAAGGGACACACATCAAACTATATCAATCCACAAGCACCAAGACCATACAGGAAAACACTACCTCATCAAACAAAGTAAATAAGGCACCAAGGACCAATGCCAGAGAGAGAGAGATATGTGAGCTTTGAGACAGTGAATTCAAAATAGCTCTTTTGGGGAAAGTCAAGAAAACTCAAGATAACACAGAAAAAAATTCAGAATCCTATTGGATACATTTAATAAAGAAATCAAAATTATTATAAAGAAACAAGCAGTGGTTCTGGAGTTGAAAATGTGATGGACATACTGAAGAGTGCATTGGAATCTCTTAATGGCAGAATCAATCAAGCAGGAGAGAGAATTCATGAGTTTGAAAACAGGCTATTTGAAAATACGCACAAGTAATAAAAAAGAAGAAAAAAATGAAGCATGCTTACAAGATCTGGAAAATAGCCTCAAAGTGGCAAATCTAAGAGTTACTGGACATAAAGAGGAGGTAAAGAGGGAGATAAAGGTAGAAGACTTCAATGTATGAAACTATTGAAAGAAAACATTGGGCAAAAATTTCGTGAGTAATATTCCACAAGCACAGGCAACCAAAGCAAAAGTGAACAAGTGAGATCACATCAAGTTAAAATGCTTCTGCACAGCAAAAGAAACAACCAACAAAGTGAAAAGTCAACCAAAAGAATGAGAGAAAATATTTGCAACTATCCATCTGACAAGGAATTAATAGCTAGAATATGTAAAGATCTCAAACAACTCTGTAAGAAAAATCTAATAATCTGATTAAAAATGGGCAAAAGATTTGAGTAGCCATTTCTCAAAAGAAGACATACAAATGGCAAACAGACATATGAAAAGGCACTCAACATCATTGATCATCAGAGAAATGCAAACTAAATTACAATGAGACATCATCTCACCACAGTTAAAATGGCTTATATCCCAAAGATAGGCAATAATAAATGTTGGAAAGGATGTGGAGAAAAGGGAACCCTTGTATAGTGTTGTGGGAATGTACATTAGTACAACCACTGTGAAGAACAGTTTGCAGGTTCCTCAGAAAACTAAAAATAGAGGTACTATGCTATCCAGCAATCCCACTGCTGGGTATATAACCACAAGAAAGGAAGTCAGTATATCAAAGAGATACCTGCACTCCCATGTTAGTTGCAGTACTGTTCACAATAGCCAAGATTTGCAAGCAACGTAAGTCTCCATTAACAGATAAAAGGATATAGTACTCCTATACACAATGCAGTACTATTCAGCCATGAAAAGGATGAGATTCAGTCAGTTGTAACAACATGGATGGAACTGGATTTCATTATATTAAGTGAATGAAAGAAGCCAGTCATAGAAAGACAAACTTTTTATGTTCTCACTTATTTGTGGGAGCTAAAAATTAAACCAGTTCAACTCCTGGAGATAGAGAGTAGAATGATGGTTAATGGAGGCTTGGAAGGGTAGTAGGTAGGGAAAGTGACACTTGTTAGTGGGTACAAAAAATAGTTAGATATAATGAGTAAGAGCTCGTACTTGATAGCACAACAGGGACTATAGTCAATAATATATTGTACATTCAAAAGTAACTAATGGAATATAGTTGGATTGTTTGTAACGCAAAGGCTCAATGCTTGAGTTGATGGACACCTCATTTACCCTGATGTAATTATTATGCATTGTATGTCTATATCAAAATATCTCATGTACCCCATAATAAAGAAAATATCTGTATGTACCCACAAATATTTTCTTTTAAACAGAGGCAGAATCTACCTGGCCACTGGTTAAAGGAGCTATGCTGTAAAACATTCTGACAAGGGAACTCTTGGTGTCATTTGATTATTTTCCTCTTCAGTTTAAACATTACCAGTATGCTATTAACTATTTATAATACTGTAAAACTTTCTTTTGCAGTCTTAAAAATCACAATAATAATCCCAGCACTTTGGGAGGCCGAGATGGGCGGATCACGAGGTCAGGAGATTGAGACCATCCTGGCTAACACGGTGAAACCCCGTCTCTACTAAGAAATACAAAAAATAGCCGGGCGAGGTGGCAGCGCCTGTAGTCCCAGCTACTCGGGAGGCTGAGGCTGGAGAATGGTGTGAACCCAGGAGGCGGAGCTTGCAGTGAGCTGAGATCCGGCCACTGCACTCCAGCCTGGGCGACAGAGCCAGACTCCGTCTCAAAAAAAAAAAAAAAAAAAAAATCACAATAATATCTTTGTTTGATTTTCTGGTTAAAGTTTATAATCAGATTAAGATTTGTTATGAAATTTCATTGAATGTAAAAATTATTTTTTGTTTGATCTCCTGGTTTTTGAGAAGTAGAATTAATAGAAATGTACTTGACACAAAACAGAGGCTTAATTAATGTGTTTCTGAGACCCAATAAGTATATTGTCCATAAATACTTCAGAAATGGTTATTTTATTAAACTAAAACAAATACTCACCAACTTCTAGAAATCACCTAGATATGTTTATAGTCAGAATACGATAGAATGACACTATTAAAGTAAAACTTAGAGAAGGAAAACTAAGTTATAAAAAGAGTGATAAACTAGTAGATAATTCGTTGGCTGGTTTAGTTATGTTCCTGCTGAGAGTAAGAGGGTTGGGCTGATTCTATTATTGTACAATGCTATAAGTACACTTTATTTTTTTTTAATTAAATGCAATGTGTGTATGTGTATGTGCGTATGTGTGTATATGAGTATTTAACGACACTGGATAACTTACCACATATTTGGTTTAACACTTAAGTATCACAAACAGAAAAAAAAAACCATGACTTTGATTTGCAAATTTTTTATAGGAGACCATATTGTCATTTCAAATGCAACAAGCCATCAAAAATGACCCCACTTCTACTGTAACTTCACCACTTGTAACAACAGTGGAGAGGAAGAGAGAAATCCTGCACTTTGATCATTAATATGTAGTGTCTATATAAATTGAGATCTTACATGATGACATATGGGAGCTGATACTTGCAAAAACACACTGGGATAGATAAAGTGCAACCTTATCTTTTCATCTTGAAAATTTCATAATTCCCACTTCAAGAAAAGTTCTTCCTACTCATCCTCCTCTGTCTTTCCCACCACCACTAACCTGTTCAAAAAATGTAGAACTTTCAGTAACACGTTTACATATATCCAAACTGCCAGAAGTTGGAGTGCAATATTGTTTATGTACAAATCTGATTAGTATTCTTTGGAGAGTATGTACTTCATTGGTTCTACTTTGTCTGAGAGCAGATGGAGCCCTAAAGTGAGACTATTATTATTTTTCAGAAGCTTAACCTATTCTGGAAGTGTTCTCTTTTTAATGAAGTGAGCCATCAGAAATGGAGAAGAATTTCTTACTTAGCTTATGACTAATATGCATGGATAATTGATTTCCTGGTGTGAAATACATAACCTACTTTGGAAATCATGTTTTTCTCCAAAGCTGTGGACAAGATTTATTTTAAAATTGAAAATATCATCTGGATTGTCTCCTTTTTAATTATATTAGGATTTTTTTGAGTCATTTCAGAATCACTCTGCTGTTTGATTGTTTTGTATGCTTTTTGGCATCTAAGGAAAAGGCAGCTTGGGGAAATCATGGAAGAGGTCCTTTCCATACCATCCAATGTAAAAATCCTTTTCCAATTCCAATAAATCAGCAAAACTTTGAGATTTCCTGTATTCTTAAAACCTTTCAAAAGTCACAAGAACAATGGGCTGATAGCATGTAATTTCTCACTTGTATTTGCAAACATTAATAAAATTAGCCATATGATTACTGCCTTTCAGTTTGGTTAACTAAACTATTCTAATTAGGAAATAGGAGCTCTGGGAGAAACATGAGCATTTACTTGTTTACTCCTTCAATATTTAATTCAATAAATATCTATTATCAATAGTATGTTGCATCCTGTGTTAAGATGAAAAAAAACTAACATTTTGGATGAGATACACTTGTACTTTATACCATCTATTTATCATAATGAAGTCTAAAATATGACTCAGTTTGATGGCCACCAAGAATTTGGTTTTGTGCTTAAAGTAGAACTCCCCCAAAGTAGAAGCCAACTGACTTTGTGAAACACTGTGCCAATAAAATTTATGTAGTAATTTTATAAAAGTAGTAAGTGCTAGTATAGCTTTTTTTTTTTTTTTTTTTTTTTTTTTTTTTTTTGAGATGAAGTCTTGCTCTGTTGCCCAGGATGGAGTGCAGTTGTGCAACTTTGGCTCACTGCAGCCTCTGCCCCTGGGTTCCAGCGATTCTCCTGCCTCAGCCTCCTGGGTAGCTGGGATTACAGGTGCATACCACCACACTTGGCTAATTTTTGTATTTTTAGTAGAGACGGGGTTTTGCCATGTTGGCAAGACTGGTCTTGAACTCCTGACCTCGGGTGATTTGCCTGCCTTGGATCACTAGTTTATGTTGTCAGGCATTTTTCCATCTTACCTCCCAAAGTGCTGGGATTATAGGCATGAGCCACGGCGCCCGACCGTAGTATAAGCATGTTGAACTCAGAAAGAACTTATAGCAGTACCATACTTAGCTATTGAGAAGATGTTCTTATCACATTCCACTTTCTGTATGTATTTTTTGCAATAGTTTTAGAACTTAAAACAGAGACTGACAAGTAATAAATATTAAGTGAGTGAATGAAGCAGTAAATTACCAGTATCTCAGCTGCAGATACCCACTGGAAAATTTGTCATTAGGTAGCACTTTTGTTTTGGATAGATGGTCTCTCTTGCTTCAAATTAAAGAAACAAGTTGACAAGCAACCGATTAAATGCATAAATAAAGCTTTCTGCTTTAAAATTCAAAATCGATGATACAGTGTCAGGAATACAACATGATCTAGAATATTAAATTATTTTATCAACTGAATTTTAATAGTTGTGTGGTCTTTTCCCACTTAATATATAGATTTGTTTTGGTTTGTAGTTATATAGAGTTTCTATAAAGCATTTATAAGTACCTATGGTTGTTAAATATTGTTCTCCTTGAAGGAATGGGAAAACTAACCTGTCTAGACTCACTTTTGAAGGTCACTGCAGATGGTAAAGGTCAAACAGTGACATTTATTGTGAGTGCATGAATGGAGTGGCATAGCCTTTAGAGGCACGAATGAGGATGGAGAAAACTCAGTAAACCATATTGCTGTTTGCATGGTCTGCCTCTGCTTCCTGAAGAGCACTGGAACATTTCTTTTTTACTTTTCAGAGATTGCATAAACTGAGAGCAGAAGGGAGCATTTTTCCTTATTGTTCTGCTGTGATTAGAAATAATCAATTTAGAAATGGAGATTGAAAGCATTAAAAAATCATAGTTTAAAGGCAGAAGTATTCATAATAAAAATGCAGTAATCCAGAGTATTTTTGAGCACCAAATGTGAGCCTGCTACTATTGTAGGCACTTGGATATGGCAGTGTAGACAACAACCTCCCTGACCCTATGGATTGATATTTCTTTCTACCTGAAGAAAGAGAGAAGGGAGGAAAGAATGCTCCAATGATAATTTGGAATTGTGCCCCCCTCTGATGCTAATTAGCTTTTGACATTGTCAGGCATTTTACCTTTGCTTACGCATTCATAGAATGTTTTGAAGTTGTACTTTTTATTTGGAAATAATTTCAAAGTTATAGACAAGTTATAAGAACAGTGCAGAGCATTTGCTGGCAAGATGGCCAAACAGGAACAGCTCTGATCTGCAGCTCCCAGTGAGAGCGACGCAGAAGGTGGGTGATTTCTGCATTTCCAGCTGAGGTACTCAATTCATCTCATTGGGACTGGTTGGACAGTGGGTGCAGCCCATGGAGGGTGAACCGAAGCAGGGTGGGGCATCGCCTCAGCCAGGAAGTGCAAGGGGTTGAGGGATTTCACCCCTCTAGCCAAGGGAAGCCGTGAGGGAATGTTCCCTGAGGAATGGTGGACTCTGGCCCAGATACTGCGCTTTTTCCATGGTCTTCGCAACCTGCAGACCAGGAGATTCCCTCTGGTGTCTATGCCATCAGGGCCCAGGGTTTCAAGCACAAAACTGGGCAGCCCTTTGGGCAGATGCAGAGCTAGCTGTAGAAGATTATTTTCATACCCCTGTGGCACCAGGAACACTGGGAGAGAGAACCGTTCACTCACCTAGAGAGGGGGCTGAAGCCAGAGAGCCAAGTAGTCTGGTTTGGTGGGTCCCACCCCCACGGAGCCCAGCAAGCTAAGATCCCCTGGCTTGAAATTCTCATTGCCAACACAGCAGTCTGAGGTTGACCTGGGATACTTGAGCTTGGTGGGAGGAGGGGCGTCTGCCATTACTGAAGCTTGAGTAGGCGGTTTTACCCTCACAGTGTAAACAAACCCTTTGGGAAGTTCGAACCTGGTGTAGCCCACTGCAGCTCAGCAAGGCAGCTGTGCCCAGACTGCCTCTCTAGAGTCCTCCTCTCTGAGCAGGGCATCTCTGAAAAAAAGGCAGCAGCCCCAGTCAGGGGCTTATAGATAAAACACCCAACTCCCTGGGATAGAGCACCTGGGGCAAGGGGTGGCTGTGACTGCAGCTTCAGCAGACTTAAATGTTCCTGCCTGCTGCCTCTGAAGAGAGCAGTGGATCTCCCAGCATAGCGTTGGAGCTCTGCTAAGTGTCAGACTGCCCCCTCAAGCGGGTCCCTGACTCCCATATGTCCTGACTGGGAGACATCACCCACTAGGGGCCGACAAACACCTCATACAGGAGAGCTCTGGCTCTGGCTGGCATCTGATGGGTGCCCCACTGGGATGAAGCTTCCAGAGGAAGGAACAGGCAGCAATGTTTGCTGTTCTGCAGCCTCCACTGGTGATACCCAGGCAAATAGGGTCTGGAGTGGACCTCCAGCAAACTGTATCACACCTGCAACAGAGGGCCTGACTGGTAGAAGGAAAACTAATGAAGAGAATGAGATAGCATCAACATCAACCAAAAGGACACCCACTCAGAGAACCCATCTGAAGATCACCACCGTCAAAGACCAAAGGTAGATAAGTCCACAAAGATGGTTAGAAACCAGCACAAAAGGCTGAAACTTCCAAAAAACCAGAACGTCTCTTCTCCTCCAAAGGAACACAACTCTTCACCAACAAGGGGACAAAACTGGGTGGAGAATGAGTTTGACAAATTGATAGAAGTAGGCTTCAGAAGATGGGTAATAACAAACTCCTCTGAGCTAAAGGAGCATGTTCTAACCCAATGCAAGGAAGCTAAGAATCTGGAAAAAAGGTTAGATGAGTTGCTGACTAGAATAACCAGTTTAGAGGAGAATATAAATGACCTGATGGAGTTGCAAAACACAGCACGAGAACTTCGTGAAGCATACACAAGTATCAATAGCCAAATCGATCAAGCAGAAGAAAGGATATCAGAGATTGAAGATCAACTTACTGAAAGAAAGTGAGAAGACACGAGTAGAGAAAAAAGAATGAAAAGAAATGAACAAAGCCTCCAAGAAATATGGGACTATGTGAAAAGACCAAATCTATGTTTGATTGGTGTACCAGAAAGTGACGGGGAGAATGGGATCAAGTTGGAAAACATTCTTCAGGATATCATCCAGGAAAACTTCCCCAACCTAGCAAGAGAGGCCAACATTCAAATTCAGAAAATACAGAGAACACCACAAGGTACTCCTTGAAAAGAGCAACCCAAGACATACTTGTCAGATTCACCAAAGTTGAAATGAAGGAAAAAATGTTAAGGGCACCCAGAGAGAAAGGTCGGGTTATCCACAAAGCCGTTTAGACTAACAGTGGATCTCTCAGAAGAAACCCTACAAGTCAGAAGAGAGTGGAGGCCAATATTTAACATTCTTAAATAAAAGAATTTTCAACTCAGAATTTCCATATCCAGCCAAACTAAGCTTCATAAGCGAAGGAGAAATGAAATCCTTTACAGACAAGCAAATGCTGAGAGATTGTGTAACCACCAAGCCTGCCTTACAAGAGTTCCTGAAGGAAACACTAAACATAGAAAGGAACAACTGACACCAGCCACTGCAAAAACATACCACATTGTAAAGGCCGTCAACACTATGAAGAAATTGCATCAACTAATGGGCAAAATAATCAGCTAGCGTCATAATGACAGGATCAAATTCACACATGACAATATTAACCTTAAATGTAAATGGGCTAAATGCCCCAATTAAAAGACACAGACTGGCAAATTGGATAAAGAGTCAAGACCCATCGGTGTGCTGGAGACCCATCTCACATGCAAAGACACACATAGGCTCAAAATAAAGGGATGGAAGAATATTTACTAAACCAATGGAAAGAAAAAAAAAAAAAGGAGGAGTTGCAATCCTAGTCTCTGATAAAACACACTCTAAACTAACAAAGATCAAAAAGACAAAAAACGGCATTACATAATGGTAAAGGAATCAATGCAACAAGAAGAGCTAAATATCCTGTGTATATGCAACCATACATTAGAACTCAGATTCATAAAGCAAGTCCTTAGACATCTACAAAGAGGCTTAGGCTCCCATACAATAATAGTGGGAGACTTTAACACTCCACTGTCAATATTAGACCAACAAGACAGAAAATTAACAAGGATATTCAGGACTTGAACTGAGCTCTGGACCAAGCAGACCTAATATATGCAGAACTCTCCACCCGAAATCAACAGAATACAAATCCTTCTCAGTATCACATCACACTTATTCTAAAATTGACCACATAATTGGAAGTAAAACACTCCTCAGGAAGTGCAAAAGAATGCAATTCGTAACAAACAGTATCTCAGACCACAGTGCAATCAAATTAGAACTCAGGATTAAGAAACTCACTCAAAACCACTCAACTACATGGAAACTGAACAACCTGCTCCTGAATGACTATTGGGTACATAACGAAATGAAGGCAGAAATAAAGATGTCTTTGAAACCAATGAGAACAATGACTCAATGTACCAGAATCTCTGGGACACATTTAAAGCAGTGTATAGAGGGAAATTTATAGCACTAAATGCCCACAAGAGAAAGCAGAAAAGATATAAAATCGACACCCTAACATTACAATTAAAAGACCTAGAGAAGGATGGGCAAACAAATTCAAAAGCTAGCAGAAGACAAGAAATAACTAAGATCAAAGCAGAACTGAAGGAGGTAGAGACACAAAAAACCCTTTAAAAAATCAATGAATCCAGGAGCTGGTTATTTGAAAAGATCAACAAAATAGATGGCTAGCCAGACTGATGAAGAAGAAAATAGAGAAGAAGCAAATAGATGCAATAAAAAATTAGAAAGGGGATATCACCACTGATCCCACAGAAATACAAACTACCATCAGAGAATCCTATAAACCCCTCTAGGCAAATAAACTAGAAAATCTAGAAGAAATGGATAAATTCCTGGACACATACACTCTCCCAAGTCTAAACCACGAAGAAGTCGAATCCCTGAATATACCAATAACAAGTTCTGAAATTGAGGCAGTAATTAATAACCTACCAACCAAAAAAAGTTCAGGACCAGAAGGATTCACAGCCAAATTCTTCCAGAGGTACAAACAGGAGCTGGTACCATTCCTTCTGAAACTATTCCAAACAATAGAAGAGGGAATCGTCTCTGACTCATTTTATGAGGCCAGTATCATCCTGATACCAAAACCTGGCAGAGACACAAGAAAAAAAGAAAATTTCAGGCGAATATTCCTGAAAACGTTGATGTGAAAATCCTCAGTAAAATACTGGCAAACCGAACCCAGCAGCACAGCAAAAAGCTTATCCACCACAATCAAGTGGGCTTCTCTCCTGGGATGCAAAGCTGGTTCATCATATGCAAATCAATAAACATAATCCGTCACATAAACAGAACCAATGACAAAAACCACATGATTATCTCAATAGATACAGAAAAGGCCTTCGACAAAATTCAACACTCATTCATGCTAAAAAAATCTCAATAAACCAGGTATTGATGGAACATTCCTCAAAATAATAAGACCTATTTATGGCAAACCCACAGCCAATATCATACTGAATGGGTAAAAACTGGAAGCATTCCCTTTGAAAATCGGCATAATAGAAGGATGCCCTCTGTCACCACTCCTGTTGGAGTATTGGAAGTTCTGGCCAGGGCAGTCAGGCAAGAGTAAGAAATAAAGGTATTCAATTAGTAAAAGAGGAAGTCAAAGTGTCTCTGTTTGTAGATGACATGATTGTATATTTAGAAAACCCCATCATCGCAGCCTCAAATCTCCTTAAGCTGATAAGCAACTTCAGCAAAGTCTCAGGATACAAAATCAATGTGCAAAAATCACAAGCATTCCTATACACCAAGAACAGACAGCCAAATCCTGAATGAACTCCCATTCACAATTGCCACAAAGTGAATAAAATACATAGGAGTCCAACTTACAAGGGATGTGAAGGTCCTCTTCAAGGAGAACTACAAACAATTGCTCAACAAAATAAGAGACGACAAAAAAAAAAAAAAAAAAAAAAAAAAGGAAGAACATTCCATGCTCATGGATGGGAAGAATCAATATCATGAAAATGACCATACCTCCCAAAGTAATTTATAGATTCAATGCTATTCTCATCAAGCTACCATTGACTTTCTTCACAGAATTGGAAGAAACTACTTTAAAATTCATATGGAACCAAAAAAGAGCCCGCATTTCCAAGGCAATCCTAAGCCAAAAGAACAAAGCTGGAGGCATCACGCTACCTGAGTTCAAACTATAGTACATGGTTCCAGTAATCAGAACAGCATGGTACTGGTGCAAAAACCGATATATAGATCAATGAAACAGAACAGAGGGCTCAGAAATAACACCACACATCTACAACCATCTGATCTTTGACAAACCTGACAAAAACAAGCAATGGGGAAATGATTCCCTATTTAATAAATTCTGTTGGGAAAACAGGCTAGCCATATGCAGAAAACTGAAACTGGACCCTTTCTTTATACCTTACACAAAAGTTAACTCAAGATGAACTAAAGACTTAAATATATAAGTCCTAAAACCATAAAAACCCCGGAAGAAAACCTAGGCAATACCATTCAGGACATAGATGTGGGTAAAGATTTCATGACTAAAATACCAAAAGCATTGAAAACAAAAGGCAAAATTGACAAATGAGATCTAATTTAACTAAAGCACTTCTGCACAGAAAAGAAAGTGTCATCAGAGTGAACAGGCACACTACAGAATGGGATAACTTTTGCAATCTATCTATCTGACAAAGGGCTGATATCCAGCATCTACAAAAAGTTAAAGTTACAAGAGAAAAACAACCCTACTGAAAAGTGGGCAAAGGATCTGAACAGACACTTATCAAAAGAAGACATTTATGTAGCCAACAAACACATGAAAAAAAGCTCAACATCACTGGTCATTGGAGAAATACAAATCAAAACCACAATGAGATACCATCTCATGCCAGTTAGAATGGTAATCATTAAAAAGTCAGGAAACAACAGATGCTGGAGAGGATGCGGAGAAATAGGAAGGCTTTTACAATGTTGGTTGGAGTGTAAATTAGTTCAACCATTGTGGAAGACAGTGTGGCAATTCCTCAAGGATCTAGAACCAGAAATACCATTTGGCCCAGCAATCTCATTACTGGGTATATACCCACAGGATTATTCATCATTCTGCTCTGAAGACGTATGCACACAAATGTTTGTTACAGCACTGTTTACAATAGCAAAGACTTAGAACCAACCCAAATGCCCATCAATGATAGACTGGATAAAGAAAATGTGGCACAAACATGCCATGGAATACTATGCAGCCATAAAAAAGGATGAGTTCATGTCCTTTGCAGGGACATGGGTGAAGTTGAATACCATCATTCTCTGCAAACCAACACAAGAACCGAAAACCAAACACTGCATGTTCTCACTTGTAAGTGGGAGGTGAACAATGAGAACACATGGACACAGGGAGGGGAACATCACACATCGGGGCCTGTTGAGGGGTGGGGCTGTTAGGGGAGGGATAGCATTAGAAGATATACCTAATGTAGATGATGGGTTGATGGGTGCAGCAAACAACCATGGCATGTGTATACCTATGCAACAAACCTGCACGTTCTGCACATGTATCCCAGAACTTAAAGTATAATAATAATAGTAATAAAATAACAGTACAGAAAACTCTCATACCCAAACTTATTAAAAAAGTCTTCACTAACTATTGAAATAATGTCTTTTATAACAAAATGATATAATCCAGGATCTCATGTTGTATGAAGTTGTCATGTCTTTTCAGTTCTCTTCTATATAGAACTGTTCTTCAATCCTTCCTTGTCTTTCTTAACTGATATGGTTTGGCCATGTTCCCACCCAAATCACATCTTCATTTGTAGCTCCCATAGTACCCACGTTCCTCCCATGGGTGGAACCCAATGGGAGATAATTGAACCATGAGGGCAGTTTCCACCATGCTGTTCTCATGATAATGAGTTCTCATGAGATCTGATCGTTTTATAAGGGGCTTCCTCCTTTGCTTGGCATGGCAGTCATTCTCTCTCCTGCTGCCTTATGAAGAGGTGCCTTCTGCCGTGATTGTAGGTTTCCTGAGGCCTTCCCAGGCATGCTGAACTGTGAGTCAATTAAACTTCTTTCCTTTATGAAATACTGAATCTCAGGTATGTCCTTATAGCAGTGTGAGAACGGACTAATACAGTAAATTGGTACCCCAGAGAGTGGGGTGCTGCTATAAGGATACCTGAAAATGTGGAAGTGACTTTGGAACTGGGTAACTGGCAGATGTTGGAACAGGTTGGAGGGCTCAGAAGAAGACAGGAAAATGTGGGAACGTTTGAAACGTCTTAGAGATTTGGAGGCCTCAGAAGACAGGAAGATGTGAGAAGGTTTGGAGCTTCCTAGAGACGTGTTAAATGGCTTTGAGCAAAATGCTGATAGTGATATGGACAATGAAGTCCTGGCTGAGGTGGTCTCAGATGGAGATGAGAAACTTGTTGAGAACTGGAGTAAAGGCCACTTTTGATATGCAAAGAGACTGGCAGCATTTTTCCCCTGCCCTAAAGTTTGCAGAACTTCAAACTTGAGAAAGATGATTTAGGATATCCGGTGGAAGAAATGTCTAAATGGCAAAGTGTTCAAGAGGAAGCAGAGTATAAATGTTTGGAAAATTTGCAGCCTGATGATACAACAGAAAAAAAGTCCCATTTTCTGGGGATAAATTCAACCCTGCTGCAGCCATTTGCATAAGTAATGAGAAGCCAACTGTTAATGGGGAAAATGTCTTCAGGACAGGTCAGAGACCTTCATAGCAGCTCCTCCTATCACAAACCCAGAGACCTAGGAGGGTAAAATGGTTTATTGGGCTGGGTCCAGGGCCCCCCTGCTGTGTGCAGCCTTGGGACTTGGTGCCCTCCATTCCAGCTGCTCCAGCTGTGGCTAAAAGGGGCTGAGGTATAGCTCAGACCATTGCTTCAGAGGATGCAAGCCCCAAGCCTTGGCAGCTTCCACATGGTGTTGAGTCTGTGTGTCCACAGAAGTCAATAATTGAGGTTTGCGAACCTCCACCTAGATTTCAGAATATGTATGAAAATGCTTGGATGTCCAAGCAGAAATTTGCTGCAGGGGCAGAGCCCTCATGGTGAGCCTCTTCTAGGGCAGTGCAGAAGGGAAATGTGGGGTTGGAGCCCCCATAGAGAGTCCCCACTGGGGCACTGCCTAGGGGAGCTTTGAGAAGTAGGCCACTATCCTCCAGACCCCAGAATGGTAGCTCCACCAACAGCTAGCACTGGACTCCTGAAAAAGCCACAGACACTCAATGCCAGTGTGACAGCAGTCTTGAAGGGGCTATACCCTGCAAAGCCAAAGAGGTGGAGCTGCCCAAGGTGTGGGAACCTCCTTCTTGCATCAGCATTACCTGGATATGAGACATGAAGTCAAAGAAGAATCATTTTGGGACTTTAAGGTTTGATGACTGCCCTATTGAATTTCGAACTTTCATGGGGGCCTATGGCCCCTTTGTTTTGGCCATTTGGAATAGGTGTATTTACCAATGCCTGTACCCCTATTGAAACTAGGAAGTAACTAATTTGCTTTTGATTTCACAGGTTCATAGGCAGGAGGAACTTGCCTTGTCTCAGATGAGATTTTGTACTTGGACTTTTGAGTTAATGCTGGAATGAGTTAAGACTTTGGGGGACTGTTGTAAGGGCATAATTGTGTCTTGTAATGTGAGGACATGAGATCTGGGAGGGGTTGGAGTAGAATGATATGGTTTGGCTGTGTCCCCACCCAAATCTCATCTTGAATTGTATTTCCCATAGTCTCCATGTGTCGTGGGAGGGACCTGGTGGGAGGTAATTGAATCATGCAGGTGGTTTTTCCTCATGCTGCTCATGCTCTTCTCGTGATAGTGAGTGAGTTCTCACGAGATTTGATGGCTTTATAAGGGGCTTCCCATTTCACTTGGCACTCATTTCTCTCCTGCTGCCCTGTGAAGAGGTGCCTTCCACTATGAGTGTATGTTTCCTGAGGCCTCACTATCCAGCCATGTGGAACTGTGAGTCAATTAAACCTCTTTTCTTTAGAAATCATCCAGTCTTGGGTATGACTAATATAACGACCTTCAGATATTTGAAGATTACAGGCTAACTATTTTGCAGAATTTTGCATTGTCTGGCATTTCCTCTTATTATATTCAAATTATGAATGTCATAGGAGTGATTCTGTGCCCTTTTCACTGCATTCCCTCAGGTGGTACATGAGGTTATTTCACTCTGTCACTGGTAATGTTAACTTTGACCACTTGAGGAAAGTCATAATCATCCATGTTTCTCTATTGCAAGGCTGTTCTTTTCTTTTTTTAAAAAAATAAATAAAAATTAACATTTTTAAAATTTTCTTCTTCTTTTATATTTTTATTTTTTTCAGTAAACAGGCAAGACTCCAACTACTGCGCCCAGTGGTCATTGCACCTCAGCCCTCAGCCTCCTGTGTAGCTGAAACTCCAGGTGCACACCACTGTGCCTGCTTTGTTCTTTTTGCTTTCATAATTTGTACATGTTTTGCAGGAAAATACTTTGACACTACATATACACCCCATTCTTCATTCCACCCACTAGTTTTAACTAGTTTTGTTGATATTTCTCATGTGCCTGTGAATTATTATGACTGTAGTTGACAAGCAGTGAATTTCAATTTTCATCATCTCTTCTACATTTATTAGTTGTCATTTTATTATCTGGTAAACCTTATCCTCCCTTCCTCTTTCTTTCATAATTGTAGACTTATAGATTCCTATTTTATTCAGTGGGATATAATATATTATTATCACTAAGTATTTCAATACTAAATTGTCCCAGGTTTGGCCAGTAGAAAACCCCTTCAAGCTGGCTTCTACGTCTGATAGGGTCTTAACATTCTTTATGTATTTCCTTAATATCTGGCATAACACATTCCAGGCTTATTTTCTGATTTTCTTGGTCTAAAATTAGATATTATAATCCAAGGAGCCCTGGCAGGTCTTAATGATGTATATAATTATTGCTGTGGGGGTATCACTGTTCTGAAACCCTCTCAGTGTACAGTGGATCTCTATATCTTATCTGAATTTATATCTATATCTTCTAGGCTTGGGCTTTCATATTTATAACATTTCATTTTCAGTGAGAAAATTCGACTCCATTCTCAATTTATTTTTCTATGTGTTCAATTTAAAAATCCTCATGGGTTGCCATCCCACTTGGGGGCTTACCTTCCCTCAATTCCTGCCAGTCCTTGCTTCTTTCTGACTGGGATCTTCTTATGGCTTTTTGACTGCATTTTTAAGAAGAAGAGAAAGAAGGAAGAAGGAAGGAAGAATGGAGAATACTAATTTTGCACAAAGACAATAGGGACTATGTGGATTTTTCCAACTAGGATAATAGGTATTGAATTTTGCAGGGTTATAAAGTGATAATGGATTGATAATGTGATGCCATATTAATAAAGTGAAATACAGAATATATTTTCAGTTTCTATATGTGTACCTTCAGCTGCCTTGTTCCGTAAAATCTAACATTCTTTTCTAGTGCCAATAGAAATGTGTTTGGATGCCACATTTTCTGTCTACACTGTTTTTCAGTCTTTAAAGGGGAAATAAATAAATACGTGAAATTCTTGATTTCATCTGGCTAACTACTAAGGAATATGCTATCCATTTTTAAAAACATGGACATTTTTAATTAAAAAATGAGTAATATTTAATTAAAAAATTTTAAAAAACTAAAAATACTTATAGAAAAGTATTTCTCATAGTCAGTATCCAAAATTCTGAAAATATAAGGTGAATTTGATAAAAATAGCAATTTAGCCTAATTTACAATAAGTTAGTGCTTTAGTTTAATAGGCTGCTATAGATAGCCTTATTTATCCGTATTTTAAAAAATAGACTTCTTAAGCAAAAATGAATCCACAATCTCCTAATAGTTTGTAAGCCTTGAAAGAACTTAAAAATGGAAATGTCTTGATATTCTTATTTTCAAAGGTTGAGCTTAAAGATAAAAATAACTTGACAAAAATAAACCATAATGAGACATTGTACCGTAACATTACCAAAACAAATAGGCTAAAACCAAATAAGTCTGAAAAAGACAGAAGAATGCTGAAGGAAATATCCTCTCAAGGGAAAAATTATGAATAAAATCTAACTGTATTTCACCAGGCTTTTATGATTAGATAATATTCTGAGTGGGAGCAGGCTGGCATATTTAATGTTTTAACTAATGAAAGAACCACAACTTGAAAAACTTGCCTCTTTGATTTTCTCAGCTATTATTCACTCGTGTAATCTTTCTACCACATGGAAACAGCAGTTTGACTTACAGGAGCATTCCATTTTGAGTTTTTCCATAGGCACTTCTAAATCTTCAAAGCCTGGTTCTTATTTTAAAATAAGCTAGTTTTTAAATAAATAATGGGTTTCTCCAGCTGTTTCCAAGGATCTCTGCTCCTGATTTTCCCTTCTGCCATGATGAAGATGTATCAGAGGCAAGTTCCTGTACTGGCTGGTAGGTATCAAGTTTCCGGAGTGAGAACATTTAGTCAGTCATTGACACTGTTTTCAGAGCATCTACTATGTGCAGTGACCCCCAGACACAACATTGCTCCATAAAATCTATTTGCATGTATGGAAAATTATTGAAAATACATAATATCTATAACATCTCAGAATTCTCCTTATTTGATGTCGCTACTTTAATAAGGTTCATAGTTGCAAGTAACAGAAACGAATTCTACTTAAGTAGAAAAGGAAGAGTCCCAGAAAGAATCAGCAGAAAGTTGAGAAAACCCAGTTCAGGAAATTATCAGGAACAAAGGTGGCTCAGCTGCAAGATATACAGCCAAGTATCTGATAGAACTGATCTGGACAATAGACAGCATATACGGAGAGAGCAGGGTTAGGTAATGAAGTGTTACATGGAGCTTTGTGTTTATAATATGATTATAAGCATCTACAGTGACTGAGCATTTGAGTTTACTTGAGGCAATCATGGTTTGAGCTCTGACAATCCTGTATTAGGAAACTCATTAGTTCTAGGACAACTGAGATGGTTGGTCACCCTTTCGGAAACACTTGCTGGAAATTCCATTCTTGTACAAGAACGAGATTTAATATATCAACATTATAGAAAAGTGTTTCTCATAGTCAATATCCAAAGCTGTGAAAATATAAGGTGAATTTGACAAAAATAGCAATATAGCCTAATTTACAATAAGTTAGCGCTTTAACTTAATAGGCCGCTATAGATAGCCTTATTGATCCATACTTTAATTAGGCACAACCACAGTTGAATTTATATAAAATCTTTCCACATACTTTATGATCCATATTAAGCTCCCCATTCACTGTAGAATCATTCCTAACAATTCTAGTCTTCCTCCTACTACAACTTTTGTATTTGTTATCACAAAATACGGACATTACACTCTTTCTTATTTGTTGACTTCCTTTGGACAGGTGCTTTGCCAAGTATTCTACCTACATTATCATTTAATTCTCACAACTCTCTGAGGTATTATGGCATCAGTACTTTACAAATGAAACAATGGAATTGGAAAGGTTTAGCTTGCTCACAGGCACCTATCTAGTAAGCAGCAGAGCCAAAATTTGAATGCACATTTATTTGACTCTAGAACTTAAGAACTTCATCTGAACTGTCTCCCAGTGGTCACTGAGGTCATTGTCTCCCAGTGGTCATTTTTTTAACCTGCATTATCTCTTCAGAGAGATAATATTATCTTTAAGTGCCAGCGACATCTCCTGAAATAGCTGGTATATTTGATAGAATGATGGTTCTCAAACCTAGGGAACTTAAAATGTATTGATGCCTAGGCTTTCCCCATAGAAATTCTGATTGGTGTGGGCCCTGGTCATTTAATATATTTAAAAAAACCTCACCAGATGTTCTTATATACAGCCAGTATTGATAAACCATTGGTATAGTGTATTAACTAATATCTCTGTAACCATGTGGCGCTGAATCATTGAAAACAAAGAGCTGATCCCAAGGAAGCTGAGGTAGACTTGAAGAATCAGATAAATATCTAAGTAAACTATTGAGCCTTATTTTTGGCATTCAAGCTAAATCAAGACATACACAGAAAATCAGGCCTTAGATAAGCTCAAAGCCACCTGGAGAGGCAATAATCAAGCATATTAATTTCCTTATTCCATTAGATAAGATTCATAATTTTATTCTTAAGGTGCTTCAATCAGAAAGAGTTGATACTATCTTTTAGGCTCAATTTACAGCTTAAGTATACATATATATAAACACACACACACACACACACACTTTTAGGCTCTAATTATATATGTATGTATACATATACTTAAGCTTATATATATGTGTATATATGCACACATATATAAGTACACTTTATATATTTACATATACTTAATTATATATGCATATATAAATAAAATATATAAAATTGAAGGTTAAATATCACTGAACAATCAGCATTTTATTTTATCAAGGTTTTCCTGAAAAATAATGATCTGTCTTTTCATATCAACACCAGCACTGTATTCATTTCAGCTGTTTTCATATAAAATTGAAGATTAAATATCACTGAATAATCAGCATTTTATTTTATCAAGGTTTTCCTGAAAAATAATGATCTGTCTTTTCATATCAACACCAGCACTGTATTTATTTCAGCTGTTTTCATATTTTATTACATCCATTCTCTTGGTCACCCACTGTTAAAACGAAAATGCACGGAACTACTGAAACAACTTGTTAGCAAATCACCATGTTGGTCCCTTAAATTAGGTATGTTTCCTAAATGAAATTGCATTGCATATGATGATGAGTGATACAGCATAAAGTACATCCCTAATTTTGATTTTTAAATATCCAATTCCAGTTTTGAATTCTTCTCAGGTAAGAGAATAGACTACTGAGAAAGAACAAGCTGGAGATTCCTAGTCTAGATAGCTGGGAACTGGAAAAGAAATCAAAATTCTGGGCGGATACTTAAGTGATATATAGACACTAAAAGATAAAGCAAAATAGCCAGGAAGGGAGCAGAGATAACCGGGAGATTGTCCTAACTGGTTCTGTCCCAGAGCAGTAGCATTTCTGGAATCCTGTTAAGGTAGGACTTTATTCTTAGTTTAGCTAGTTTGATTGTCAGGTTGAGTTATTCGAGTGTTGTAAACCAAGAGACATAGAAGCGAAGTGATTTTTGACAGCATAATGTATGACCTCAAATACTTTTTGATTGAATTATGTCATGGTTAAAGATGGTGCCAGTGTATTCTCTTGAACAAATTAACCAACTTACACTAAATTATCTGCATGACCATAGCTCTTAGTAGCTAAAAAAAAAAGGCACATTGGATTCCTTGAGTGTTTTACTTCTGGATTTGAAATGACCACATTGAAATCTGAGTTGAAAATGCTTTCTCATAGAGGATTATATATATCACTTTGTAGGAAAAACACAAACTCAGTTTGAAAGCAGATGTGGTACTTCAGAATAGCACCAACAGTGTAATATAGTTGTTAAATTGGCCCCAAACATCAGCACATATATTAAAAAAAAAAAAAAGTTGACAGAAAAAACATATCTCTCGGGAATGTAGGCTAGCCCATCTGTCAAAGGGAGAATTGAAACCATATTTCCATTAGAAGTGGTCATTGATCATTTGGTGAGGATTTCTGCAGACAAATTGCATAGACTATGTCATCTTCTAGTATCTTATCTCATATGTTCAGGCCTCAGATATTCTTCAAGGAAAGGCAATTTGGTGCTTAGAATTTGAGCAGGATTGTTAAAAATGTGATTCCAGGAAAGGAGCTCTACAGACATCAGCTGGAGAAAAAAGTAGTTGGAGAAAACGGATAGAGGCTGTATGTTAGACCTGGGAACCAGTAAATCAGCTGTAGTATTCTCAAAGGCCAAAGCCCAGAAGTAACTGATTTTAAGAAAAATTTCTTTTGATTTACTTATTTGATATATAAGCGGGAAAAATCTATAAATGAATTAACTGAAAAATTAATGAAGAAAGATCTGTTTTCTTTTTCTTTTTTTTTCTGTTTGGGGGGGATACCTGGAGATAAACATTACTACATCACATAGAAATGCCTTAAATCATCTAGTGTTTTCTTTCCACATATGCATACAGATAGTGTGTTAATAGCATTAACCTTGAACGATGATAGCAAGTGACAGAAAATTTATACATCCCATCTCAGAAAATAGAGTTATCCGCTAATTTCTACAGTAATTTTGGGGCATTTTCTTTTTAGTAAACAGGAAATCCTGGCACTTTCTGTGTTTAAATCCTTTATATGTATAATAATACCACCTTGGTGTCTACACAGTATAAACATGTTGCAGGTTTGTGTACAGATCAAATAAACACTGTCCATACTCACTATTATTAATATATAATAATTATTTAAGTTTTCCCATGTATACACATTGTTTGTCCCTCAAAAGGACTGGGAACTCCATGAAGCTGTGGATTGTTTGTTCTACTTCCATATATTCTCTATTGCATTTACCACAGGGCTACACACTTAGTCGATTCATACACTTATTTATTGATGATATGTAATATGCAAGTGAATACTATGTATGAAATTGCCTAATGGAATTTTAGGTATTCAACATACATAAATTATTAATGCACTTATTACTTAACCCCATTTATTCACCTCTTCTGCTATGGCCAATACCGTCCAGTTGTTAGTAAACTAAATAGACTATGTCATACTTTGGAAGAAGTACACGAACATTTTTTTTCTCTCTCTCACTGCTGGTGTTCACAGATAATGTAAAGCATTTAACAAATGTTAGTCTTTATTTGTCTTGAGAAGCTGTCTCAAAAACTTATGGCAAAGCAATATTTATATCCCACTGTGAATTGACTTGCTATATGTATGTCACTTGACTACACATAAAAAGCAGAGCAACTTTTCACCTGAAAACAATACAACTGGCTAACCTCTGATCCTCAATGAGGAACACAAGTAGGTTCTTTTGTGGTTGTTCAACCTGAACAATTTATGTTAACCTATGTTGACATGTACAAGAGCAAACAGAGCTATGTGTATTGAACAATGTGGAAGCTGAAGGTGAGTGGGAGGATGAAATCTAAAAACGATAGGAAGGTGTGATGATTAATGCTGAATGTCAACTTGACTTGATTGGAGGATGCAGAGTATTGATCCTGGGTGTGTCTGTGAGGGTACTGCCAAAGGAGATTAACATTTGAGTTAGTGGGCTGGGAAAGGCAGGCCTACTCTTAATCTGTGTGGGCACCACCTAATCAGCTGCCAGTGTGGCCAGAATATAAAGCAGGCAGAAAAACATGAAAAGGCTAGACTGACTTACCCTCCCAGCCTACATCCCTGTGTTGGGTGCTTCCTGCCCTCGAGCATCAGACTCCAAGTTTCAGCTTTGGTTCTCCTTGATCCTAAGCTTGCAGATGGCCTATTGTGGGACCTTGCAATTGTGTGAGTTAATACTTAATAAACTCCCCTTTGTATATTTATATATCTATCCTATTAGTTATTCCCTCTAGAGAACCATGACTGATACAAAAGGGAGCAGGTACAACATCTTGTGATTGCTGAATAGATGCCATCTTCTCCTGTCTACCTCTCTGAGAGGTGATTGATACAACTTTGTGCAATGAATGGTTTTAATCTTTGCTATATTAAGGAGAATCTTAGAGATAAGTTTTTTTCCAATTGCCTCTCAGTGATCATTCTTGCTTGTGTGTATTCATTATGTCCCTATGCCTTAGTAGACTAGTGCATTTGTCCATTCTCACACTGCCATAAAGAACTACGTGAGACTGGGTAATTTAGGAAGAAATTCGGCTGACTGTACAGGAAGTATGGCTGGGAGTCCTCAGGAAACTTATAATCATGGCAGAAGGGTGAAGGGGAAGCAAGTACATATTCACATGGTTGCAGGAGAGAGAGAAAGAGCGAAGGGGGAAGTGCTACATCCTTTCAGACAACCAGATCTTGTGAGAACTCACTGTCACCAGAACAGCAAGGGGGAAATCCACCGTATAATCCAGTCACCTTCCCCAACATTGAGGCTTACAACTCAACAGGAGATTTTGGTGGAGACACAGAACCAAACCATATCAACTGTATTAGGAAAGAAAATAAAGTATATGTAGGGTCAAATATGATGGTAATTTAGAAGCACTTGCCAGATCATAACTTTGACTTAGAGTGTTAGTGTAGGAGATTTCAAATTATTCAAAACTGAATATTTTAACTTATTATTATCTTCATAAACCTCTTAATATAGATGGCTTCTTCATCCCATTATACATAGCATTTTAGCAGTCTGCATATCCATGAAGAATAATAATTTTTGAAATGCTTACATTTTTCAAAATATGAAAATTTGGACAACTATAATATAAATATTCTGGTAACTAGAATTTTTATTTAATCATCAGATACATATTTTTTCTTTCATATTTAGACATTTATGTAATGGGCAAGCTGATTTTTAAAAATTATTTAAAACGTTCCATCACATACCCACCTTTCCTACCTCTACCTCAGCACCACAAACTTTGATAATTCTAAAAAACATTTGACACTGTGATAATTTCCATTGTTTCAAAATTTTAATAATTAACTATAGACTTTAGTGATTAATTGGAATATTTTTAAAGCTTATTCTAAGATTACCTATTTTTGTGAAATAAACTCAAAAGGTTACTCCTTAAAATGTGTAATTTCTTCCCATCCAATTAAAAATAACACAGTTTTAATTATGATTACAAATTTCTTTTCACTCATTACTCCTCTTCCTTAACTCCTACTGGCCTTTAGATAAAATATTATTTTCGAACACAGTTTTCTAATATACAATAATGACAGAATATCATGCTGACTGTCTCTTTTAAGTGCAAAGATGTATTTTACATGGCAATAGATTTCAGTCTTTGTTGGGAATGACTTTTCTGCAGACTTAATCAAATCTGACTCAAAGTGTAGCATTTCCCTGATGATCAGTTAATAGAGCTAGGATGAATGAGAATCCATCTGCAGGAAACATAGTATGAATTTCATTTACATTTTCATTCAGCTACTCAAACTATACAGTGATTTCAAAATAATGTAAAAAGCCACGAATTTCAGAGTTTTAAAAATTAATCTAACTAAAGAGAGTCATTCAGATATTTAAAAGCAAAATCATTTTACTTATATTTTGCAGCTCTCCTAAACATGGTTATTTAAAGAAGACTTAGGATAGCATCGCATCATTGTTATTATTGTTTCCATGATAAAAATGTCAAATTGGGAGATATATTCGCACAACATATCCAAACAGCATCTCACTGAATGAACAAAGACAAGACTGTCATGGCATTTCTCTTTGGGAGAACTCCTTTCCACTGCTCAGGCAAATGTATCACATTTTGAAAGGCTAGATCCTGAGGATAGAATAAAGCAATAAAACATGACTAGGAAGAGCCTTTTTCTCATGCTGTTATTAACATCCATCAAAAACCCAGGGTCCTTTATAATACTACTTTCAAACTGACTCCTTCCCATCAAAGAAAATTACTTATGACTTCATTCACGAAAACAGGCTTTTGGTTTCCCATCAATAAATGACAACATGTTTTTGCCAACCCAACCAACAACTTGGTCTATTTTACATCAGATATGATATGCAGTTTCAGTCAGTGAAATCGTTTATAGGTATAAAGCAGGAGAAGAAAGCTCAAAGTAGACAGGGGCTAACAATATTTAACCCACCATGTGTATTTTGCTATCCCAAAGGAATCAGATGTAAAAGTATTTCCCTCACTAAGCCTTCCTTCACCATTTAGAAAGAAACTATGAAGTATGCTTATTATGAACTTTTGAACTGTCTGAACTTATTCTATCCACTGAAATATTGCCTTGAAAATACCTTTTTTGTCAGCTAGTGACATGACAGCTAAAGCTGTTGTGCTCTGTATTATTCAGCAGGAAACTCTGAAAATTATATTTGTTAGCATTATCCCGAGTTCCCTGAAAATGGGTAAGCTGCATAGTGAATAATTAATATTGGCAGAGTCATTATAAACCTCTGCAGATAGACTCCATTGTACTCTACTGGAGTACATCCCAAGTACAAAGCAGCTTTGATTTAATTCATTGTCCATTCCAGATTTGTTTTTCTTTTACTAGCCTGCCCTCTATGCAAGACATCATATAAATAAAATTACTGCTTCTGGCTTGAATCATCACTAGATTTGAGTTAGTGGTTGCATGAAAGGCTAATTTAAACAACAGGCAGGGCCACTACCTTATACAGAAGACAGGAAGGAGCTCTGTCCACGACCATCTTTGGCAGTAATGCTATGTGCAATCAGAATGAATCATATTCACATTACATGTAAAATATATCATACTAAGGTAAACTAAGAATTGCTCTTATAGAGTCAAGAATGAAAGAATACTTCAAAGGTCATTAGTCTGTCCTCTGGCTTTCATAGGGCTACAATTAAAAAGTCCTTGAGAATTATCTGCCAAGTCCTTAAAATTATTCAGACAAGTAGGCACCACAGTCTCCTTCTGTAAGTCATTACCAGGTCTGCCAGCCTTTATAGTCAATAAGGTCTGCCTGCTATTTAACCCAGCCATGAAAATAGTCTGTGGTCCAAGTACAGGGGTCCCAGAAAAGATAGGCAGTGTATCTAATTTTTAAATGGTATGGAAATATAACAATTTAATTTTTTTCTCTCTCTACTTTCCAGCACTTTTCTTTTCGGTTTTCTTGGTAATCAGTCTTTTTGAAAAGCTTCAGCCTATTAATCTGGTGATACAGGCTCTTATTACAATATGGAATTCTGTCTGGATGTAAATATGCCCCCAATCAAAATATATTCCTTCAAGAAGAGCACACAGTGAAGAGAAGCCTGCCTGAAACATGGACCCTGTCCCATATCCCCAGTTACCAGCAAAATAACAATAACATGTAGAGAGTTTACTAGGTATCAGACATTGATTTAGGATCCTGCATTATATAAAATTCTCAAAATATTCTATGAGATCATTCTTTCCATTTAAAAAGTAAAAGCACGAGATTCAGAGGTCAGTAACTTGCTTAAGTCATCCACTAATAAATGGCAGAACTTGGGTTTGAACTCAGGCATTTTGGAATCAAAGTCTATTTAACCCCAACAAAGTAAATGCCATTAGATAATTAGGACTTTTCTTGTTTCTAAGTATTTAAAGTGAAGAATGAGATAAGAAGCAGAGAGTAAAGCAGGGAGGGTCATAGTAAATGTTAGAAAAATTTGAAGAAACATTATTAACTTTATACATATTTATCATATTAAGAATTATGAGAGAGCTTTCAATATGATAGGAAGCAACTTGTCACATAGGTGCAGGAGAATTATGAGAAGTATTTCTGGCAAAGTGTAACTTGCTATTTATTTTGCTTTTCATAATTCCTGAGCCACAATGGATAGAAATGGGCTATTCCAGGGTAAATTTTCAGATATAATGATATAACTTTTTGTGGTTTTGAGGAAGATCCCAACAGAGAGTAACTCATTCTTTGACATAATAATCCCTCTACTCCCTAATCCAATCAGGAGTTACTTTACAATGTCTCCAAACATTTTTGTTTGCCTATTTGTTTTTCAAGTCTGCAGTCTTTTTCCTGATGTTCATAAAATATGATTTGGAACCCTCTCTTCAAACTCTTGACCTTCCTTTTCTTCCTTCAATTTCAGCAGATGGCTGTGTGTCCTATTTCAATGAGAACATGATGATGTAAAATAGAAACTGTCTCTTTCCCGCCACTAAACTGATAAATATGCTCATCTTCTCCTCTGATTTTCACTGCTCCTTTCCAAGATTTATCTTTCCATTTCCACTTGTTTGCCTAGGAACCACTTTCTATGAATTCCTCCCTCTCTTTTTTCCTTTTCTTCCTGTTTTTTTTTTCTTTGCAACAATCTTTAATAGGACTGTTTTTCTTATTTGCAAACTAAACAAGTAAATTACACAAAATAAAATAACGTTATTTTTGACCTATTGTCTACCACCAGTTACCTTCCTATTTCTCTCTTTTCCTTTGTGCACACCTCACTTGAAATAGTTGTCTACTTACTTTCTTAATTTATTAACTTCGAATGCCTTTCTTCCTTCTTTCTGGTTTCTAGTCCCCAGTATGCCATTAATATTTCTCTTGACAAGGTTATCACCTCCTTTTTAGAAAATGCAATGGGTGTTTCTCAGTCACCTTTCAGCATCATTTAGTGCTATTGAGTGTTCCCTTCTTGAGGCACTGCCTCTCCCGAGCTTCTATGACACCAGACTAGCTTGGTTTGTTTCTTCCTTCTTTACTCTTAAAAAGTTTCCTTACTTGTACTCCTTCCACTTCATAATGTAATTTTCATTTTTCATTCTCTTCTCTCTTGAGGGAGAAGTCTTCCCAACAAATTGCATCTAACCCTATGACTCTAATCCCAAACTATATGTTAATAATTTCTTAATAAATAATTCTAATCAAATACTTCTCATTAACATCAGATCTACTGATCTAACTTTCTGTAGGACACTATATGTGGTTATTCTGACTCCTCAAATTTAACACACAATTTTCTTTTCTCTCTCATTTTTTTAAGAGCAAGTTATTTGCCTAGTTGCCCAACTATAAACTTGAGTGTTAATCTTGACTTCCCACTTCCTCATCACTCATGTCCATTGAATTTCAGTGTCCTGGCTGTTTAGTCTCTTGCATATCTTACAACTAGTTTGTTTTTTTCCGCTGTACTACCCAGATTCAGGCTGCCAACATCTCTCACCTGAATTCCTGAAACAGTCTCCTAATTTGTCTCTTGACCTTTAAAAGATCAAGAGACAAATGTCACTTTTTTTTTGGTATTATTATACTTCAAGTTCTGGGATACATGTACAGAATGCACAGGTTTGTTACATAGGTATACACATGCCATTGTGGTTTGCTGCACTCATCAACCCATCATCCACATTAGGCATTTCTTCTAATACTATCCCTTCCCTAGCCCCCCCACCCTCCAACAGGCCCCAGTGTGTGATGTTACCCTCCCTGTGTCCATGTGTTCTCGTTGTTCAACTCTCACTCACGAGTGAGAACATGTGGTGTTTACTTTTCTGTTCCTGTGTTAGTTTGCTGAGAATGATGGTTTCTAGCTTCATCCACATCTCTGCAAAGGACATGAACTTATCCTTTTTTATGGGGGCATAGTATTCCACGGTGTATTTGTGCCACATTTTCTTTATCCAGTCTATCATTGATGGGCATTTGGGTTAGTTCCAAGTCATTGCTGTTGTGAATAGTGCTGCCATAAACATATTTGTGCATGTGTCTTTATAGTAGAATGATTTATAATCCTTTGGGTATATACCCAGTAATGGGATGGCTGGGTCAAATGGTATTTCTGGTTCTAGATCCTTGAGGAATTGCCACTTCCTCAATGGTTCAACTAATTTAAACTCACACCAACAGTGTAAAAGCATTCTAATTTCTCCACATCCTCTCCAGCATTTGTTGTTTCCTGACTTTTTGATGATCGCCTTTCTAACTGGCATGAGATGATATCTTATTGTGGTTTTGATTTGCATTTCTGTAATGACCAGTGACATTGAGCTTTTTTCATATGTTTCTTGGCCGCATAAATATCTTCTTTTGACAAGTGTCTGTTCATATCCTTTGCCCACTTTTTCATGGGTTGAAATGCTTCTCATTTGAAACACTTCTAGTTGTGTGTAGAACTCAAGAACTTCACTTAGTGATGACATCTATTCTGGGCCAAAAGGACACATCTGACACAGACAGGAAGTAGCTGAAGAACTGCTTTCAATATCAGAAGGAGCTGAGAAACTGCTTTCAATTTCCTAGGTCTCTGTTGCTTCCTCTGAGACTTTTGATATGATTTTATCTGGGTAAGATCTCTGGCTTTTGTAAGTCTGATTTGGCAGTCTGATCATTTGTGTTAGCTTGATGCAATAGTTCTTTAGACTCATTTAACAGTATTCTGTTGATATTTGTAATAAAGTATACGACTTTTACCAAAGCAGCTGAATTCATGCCTCTCCCTCTTAATTTCCTTAGGCAGAACACTTTAGAACACTTTTTTTTCTCATTTGATTATAAAATATTCAAGCTCAGCTTTACAATCCATTAGTAACTCAAACTGTTTGCATTTTAAGCAAATTTAAATTGCATCAGTAACTTTTATTTCAAAAACATATATATTCTTTTGGAGAACAATGCTAACTAAGGACATAAGTGGGTAATTGTTGAACTTAGCATTATAGACAGATGATTTCATTAGATATTATAACCACATATCTGTGGATAAGGACTCCATCACACATTGCACTTGACCTTATAGTATAAAAGAGCTAAGTATCCATTTATTAGAAATGGACTGTGGTGACATTAGCTGTTCTGAGAGTTCCTGGAAATATGATTATTCTATCTACCTCTTAAGGGAAACAATTGATATTTACTGCCTCAGAGGCTCTGATGAGTAGATGGAGGAAGGCATGTAAGGGGGGTAGTAGAATCAAGTTATGAGAACAAGATGTATTGCCATGTTTGCTGCAAAGGCAGACTGAACACAATGAGCCTCAGAAGATAGCATATAAATCAGGATATTCTGACATAAGAATATAGGAGAGATCATTAATGGAACTGATTTCATAGGCTTGGTGAGTCATAAAAAGTCTACTTGAAAAACTGCAATAATAGTTAGACATCTGCCAACTTTTCAGTGTTGACGTTTGCTGGAGGACTGCAAACTTTCCTGAAATCTGTTTTCTTGAAAACATTTTCTCAGCTAATTACAAAAGTTGTTTTTTTTTTTTTTTTTTTTAAATTAGAATATCCTATGTGAATTCTTTCAATACAAATATAAATACACTGGGAAGAAGAAACATGGTATAGTTCCCTATTGGAATTCCTGTTAAGTTAAATATTTCAACTCTATTGAAATGCAAGTTGTAATTTTAAAATAGCTAAATTGTTATGTGTTTTAAAAGTTCTTGTGACAGTCTTGCTAAATTTTGCTTTGTAAAAATCAAATAGGAATTTGAATTTCACAGAAATAACTTTTAAGAAAATAGCAAGCAAGGGTGGAAAGGAACATATTTGCTCAATTCATCACAACACAGATAATTTTATGCTAAATGCATTAGGTTTTGAGAAGTGTGAAAATTCTATTTTTTTTTTTTTTGCCATCCCATCAGTAGAATTTCTTCATTCATTGCTTTTTCTAAAAAAAAAAAAATGAATAAATTGGGCTTTTCTGAAATATACTAAAGACATTTTCTCATAAATTAGAATCCTGTGAAGGATATTTTTTCTCTGCCCACTCATGTGCAATTCCCACTTCATTTTAGCAGCATGTTTTGATTTGTTCTTACGTGTGTGTACAACATGTTCAGAAATGGTGAAAAAGATGCCTTTATAGTAGTTTCAGAAAATTCTGTGAATTTAAATTTCTTTACTTCTAACCAAATGCTGGAGAAGTAAGTGTGTTGAGCTAGTGTTCTGGCTTAACAAACGAATCCTGAAATGCTTCTTGTGTGCAGTATAGCTATTAGGTTCACTGGTTTCCATGCCTTCTGTCTAAAAGCAATGCAAGCTATCTAATCCTCTGGGAATGAAGACCAGTCAGGTAATTAAAATAAATGAAAGGGGCCAGATGACAGACAGAAGTCACAGATCCAAACACTATCTAAGACTGCAGTCTCTATTCAGTCCCAGCTGATGGTGGCCATGCATGTATTCAAGCCCAGTCAGGTAGAATCTTTGTTGCAAGGAGATTTGTGAGATATCACTACTGGTATGTAAATTCTCTCCATTTTAAATGTTGACCAGGAAAATCATAAATGTGGATTATCTGTGGCCTAAGAACTGCTAGTTTTCCATATCTAATATGTGGGGAGTTTGTATTACATGTTTCTACCAAGCTGAAAAAAAAACCCCTGAGATGTATAAACTTAAAATTAATTAGCTTATCTTCTTGATGTAGCATGTTCATTAAATTTTATTTAATGTTATATATTTGGTTCCCATTGAGAATTGATATGCAAAATGACACTATGAGGAATATATTTGATTATGCTGCAAAACTTGTCAGTAGATGTGGTTTAGTAGGTGTTAAGTCTTATTTTTATAAGGATTCATGAGACAAATTCATTTTAGATTTTAATACCAGTAAAAATAAGTTTTTTAAATGTAATGAGAATCACATAATACGTAATTTCCTTTAAAAACGGGCAAATATAAAAGGAAGTGTACTTAAAATTTATTTTCAGAATAATTATATGTATTTTAGAGAGCGATCATTTGTATCTTTCTCCACTTACAAGATTTTGGATTTCTTACTCTCTCAGCAGCTTAATAGATATAGACATATATAGACATAGATATATAGCTATAGTAATACAGATATTGATATACATATGTTTCTCTGTGTGTTTTAAGTGCTTTAGGTCATTATTTGGGTTGTAATATACAATTTTAAGTAGAAATAAAAAATTTTGGATTTTTTCTGTTACAGTATCTCTAAAATGTTGATATTTTATCAAAATCTTAAGACATCTGAATTAGAACCAAATTTCATAATAAAATTGGGAAGTGGTAAATTACATTTAAATGCTTTTTCTTTTCTTAATTAATCCACAATAACTTATTAATCAATGATAATGGCTAATATTACCCTTCTGGAAAAGGCTTATTATTTTAGCAAATATACTTCTGAAACCTAAAGTAATATGAAACAAAAACAACAGTATATACCATCAAAGAAGATATTTGTGGGGTAGTATGCTTTTTAATACCATCTATTTTCTCTCTCTCTCTCTCTCTCTCTCTCTCTCTCTGTGTGTGTGTGTGTGTATATATATGTATATGTGTATATATATATTTATATCTCACTGGCTTTACTCTGTGTTGTTATTTGTATAAGTTCCCTCTTTAGGTAGGTCAACATACATGGTATATGAAAATTGTATTTATTGCTGAGGAAAATTATGCTAGGTAATTTTAGACAGAAAATAAACCTTCCAAGGAAATGTTAGAATTTTTGGATTGCATTCATTTTAAAATTAACTTTCTCTGGGCCTGGAGTGGTGGCTCAGGTCTGTAATCACAGCACTTTGGGAGACCGAGGTGAGTGGATCACCTGAAGTCAGGAGTTTGAGACCAGCCTAGCCAAAATGGCGAAACCCTGTCTCTACTAAAAGATTCAAAAATTAGCCAGGCATGGTGGTGCATGCTTGAAGTCCCAGCTACTCGGGAGGCTGAGGCAAGAGAATCGCTTGAATCCGGGAGGCGGAGGTTGCCATGAGCCGAGATCGCACCACTGCACTGCAGCCTGGGTGACAGAACGAGACTCTTTGTCATAAATAAATAAATAAATAAATAAATAGAAATTAGGTTTCTCTGTTTATGAAATTCACTAGATAAACTTTTTATCAAGTTCAATTCGTTCATTTATTTTGTGGGGGATGGCTTTGGGTAAGATTACAGGTGGGTTTAAACTTTGTTTTAGAACAGGTTCCATTTCTTTTTAACTTTTGTATCCTTTTGTAACTTAAGGAAAATAATAGGTTTATTTTATGTTTTCTACAAAGCCTTTTTGACCTGTATTAAAGATATACCATATGTAAATACTTTTGAAAACAGTGACATCAGAAAAGTATTTTGTGCATTACTGTACACTTTTGAATTAAGCTGACATAATTTGTATTGATATACTTATTTCAGGTTAGAAACAAAGCTTTCTGAATTATTATTGAATAATTGCCTTCTTCCTATATTTTGATCATAATAAATGGTATTAAATAAATATTGTTTTAAATTCTCATCTTTAATGTAGCCAATGTACGTGCATTATTGAGATGTTCATAAAGTCCAATTGGGAATGCTCTAAATTGGTCTTGAAAAATATTAAGAAATTGCACATTTTCAAATTTATTTCAAAATTTATGCATTTAAGATACTTTTCATTTAAAGCCTTTATTTTTGCAAATATTTCTGCTGGGATCACACTGGTCACATGACCTTTAATTGACTCCAAAAGGGAACATTTTCTTTCAATGATTTAGAGAAAATGCTTTTCCTAGCAATGCTAATCTCCCATAGTAAGAAACAGAGTTTTTTTAATGTCTAAAAGAAGCTTTATATTCTCTATCAAAGGCTTTTTTCCTTGTCCTAAGTAAATAATGGATTAAAAGATAGAGTTGCCAGCTTCCCCACTTTGCATTTCCAAACTTCACAGTAGAAAAATATGTACTTAGGAAAAAAAGGCTCAGCAGTCATAATTTTGTAGTACTTTTCAGAAAGTTAATGCAACTTATGTTTCTAGGTTTCCAAGTGGCTTCAAACTTGAGTATCTGTAGGGAATTGGTGGAGTGCATATTAATTAATTTGTCCCAAATGCTACTTGTAATTGTTATCCTTTGAGATGAAGACCTTAGTTTCATATATTAAGTTGTGTTGCTATTTCTTTGGTTTGCTTTGCCACTGAGTCCCTTACTCATGTTCACACATCATGTGAAGAATATTGCACTTTCAGTTCTTGATTCAATTCCGTGTTTCTCTGCCAAGTCCCATCTAGGCATTTGACATGTAACAAGCATACATAATTGTACAGACTAATAGCTAATGAATAATTAAATTTTCTCTTCATTCAGTTTAATGAGAACATTTCTATGGTAAAAGTATGCTACTGTTACCAGAATGCAATAACATATTGTGTAGGGAAGGGAACTGAATGCATGGATTCATCATTAATATCTGGGGATTAATTATTTTCTAGTTAAAGTGTATTAAGAGCTGGCTTATGAGTTTCTAGGTTATGGCTTATTTGAGATTCTCCATTGTGCAGGTCTACTATTCATAAACATGTATAAAAATGTTCACATTTCCATGTGGTATAGTAAACGAATCAAATTGTCCTGTGAAGGTCTCTATTTTCATGTCAGCTTTGCTATTATTTGCGTACTATTTTCATGACTTTGAAGAAGTCACCAGACTTCTACAAGCTTTTACTTTCTCAGTCATGCTCGCCTTCCTTTATGTAACTAATAGGACACTCAAGTGAGATAATGTATGCAATATTATTTTATAGTCTAAAAAATATTTTGTAAAATGTCAGGGCTTTTGCCACTGTTGTTGGTAATCATTATTTATTGGATTGTCTAAACATTCTGTGAGATAGTCAAGGCAAATTCATTCATTTATTGAACAAATAATTATAAATCAACCATAGTGCTTTAGATCTTGATCATTCAACAGTGATTAAGTTAAACAGGAACTCCTGCCTTCTTGGAGTTCCTATCTCAATGCCAGACATAGAAAATATGTTGTTAAATGGGTAACAAATAGTTAAATATGTAGTTGCAATAGATAATACATAGTTTATAGTTAATAAGGAAAGATCACTTCAGTCACTTATACATGTAAAGATGAGAATAAAACAAGGTGGTGTGTTTGCAACTGCTTAAGATAAGAATTCAGAAAGCTCTCTCTGCAGCACAAATGTTAATTGAGATTCAAGTGATGAAGAAGAGCCACTTACATGAAGAACTAGAACAGAACATTTCAATAAACAAAGGCCCTGAGTAATCAAGGAATAGAAAGAAGTTATCTGGAGCTGAACATAATGAAAGAGGGGAGTGGGGAAGGAAATCTTAGATGCCACTTCGTTTGTGAAATCTTCCTTTTCCTCCAGCTCCTAGAGCTTCTTGAGCATCTGTGCCATGCATTTGCACTATAACCCCTACTTCTTCTACAACATCACACTTAATTATCATTGTTCTATTAATTGCCTATTATTTTTATTAAACTCTAAGCTGGGAGGAAGCCAGGGATATTTTTTGTTTCTTATTATTGTATCCCCAGTACCCAAAACGACTTAGTCTGTAGTAGATACAGAAAATTATTTGATGAAATGGAAAAAAAATATTCAACCAGTTAATGAAGTGTTGTCAAGGCCAGTTGTTCATGGGGTCAAGAATATTTACCTTTAACAGTTTTTAAAATAATATATTTTAAATTTATTTTTATTTTTGTAGAAACAGGGTCTTGCCATGTTGCCCAGATTGGTTCTAAACTCCTAAATTTAAGTGATCCTCTCACCTTGGCCTCCTTAAGTGCTAGGATTGCAGGTGTCAGCCACTGTGCCCAGCCAAGAATACTTTCAATATTCTTTCCACTACTCCTCAACTACTATCTTTGTTTGTGCTGCTACAAAAAATACTTCCGTCTGGGTAATTTATAAAGAACAGAGATTTGTTTCTCACAGTTCTAGAGGCTGGAAAATCCAAAATCAAGGTGCTGCCAGATTCGGTTTCTCTCTCTCTCTCTCTCTCTCTCTTTTTTTTTTTTTTGAGACAGAGTCTCACTCTGCTGCCCAGGGTGGAGTGCAGTAGCACTATCTTGACTCACTACAACCTCCTCCTCCTGGGTTTGAGCGAGTCTCCTGTCTCAGTCTCCCGAGTAGCTGGGATTACAGGCACCTGCCACCATGCCCGGCTAATTTTTGTATTTATAGTAGAGATGGGGTTTTACCATGTTGGCCAGGCTGGTCTTGAACTTCTGACCTCAGGTGATCCACCTGCCTTGGCCACTCAAATTTCTGGGATTATAGGCATAAACTACAGTGCTCGGCAGATTCAGTTTTGGGTGAGGGCCCATTCCTCACAGCTGGTCCTGCCTAGGTGTCCTCACATGGTGGAAGAGATGGAAGGGAGCTTCCTAGTCTCTTTTGCCTTTATACCTTCTGCCATGTGAGGATGCAGCAAGAAGGTACAAGACCTCACCAGATACCAAATCTGTGGGCTCCTTGACCTTAGACTTCCCTGCTTCCAGAACTCTGAGAAATACATTTCTATTATTCATAAGTTACACAGACTGTGGTGTTTTGTTGTAACAGTGGTACTGGACTAAGAAAACCACCTTCATTAAAAGGAAATGATCTCTGTCTTAAAATTCTGATAAATATCTTCTATTCTCTAATTTAATATATACTAGTAAGGATATGTAATTATTGGTTAGTGACATTTTTGAAATGTGGTAAATGCTTTTTCCAGGTGGAGCTGCATTTGTGGAGCACTTCAGTGAAACAAAATAAGAGATATTCCTAGAGTTTGTCAATTAACATTTGTTATTGAGATTTTCTGCCTTTATAATATTAATTATATTACTGATATGAATCCATATGAGTAATCATATTGTACATAACCTCACTTAGTAACAGATATGCCCGTTTTTACAAGGAAATGGAAGTGCATAGTATTTGAGACGCTAGCTTGAAATCATGAGGCTTCAAGTTGCCCACGTTAGTTTCAAATGTAGATTTTCTAACTTTGGGAATATTTCTGTTTTTAACCCTACTTATCTATGCTGTCCTTTATATTTGCATAATGCTATATATGGCTACTGAACTATTATTGAAAAGTTACTGAACTATTATTGAAAAGTCTCATGTTTTGAGTCTTTTTGTCTTTTTAAGATTATAAATGTGTAAATGTTGACTTGTTCACTTACAGTCTCTTGCTGGTTTCTCTGTTTGATTTTACTAAGATACAAGTGGCAATATTCGTAGAGGACCAGGAAAGATTCTAGCCACAAATGCAAATAAATTTAAGTGGAAATTGACCCTATCATGTTAGATTTACTAACATCATATTCTCATTAAAGAAATTATGAAAGACAGCTGATATGGTTTGGGCTGAGGTCCCAGCCAAATCTTACCTTGAACTGTAATAATTCTCACGTGTCATGGGCAGGGGCAGGTGGAGATCATTGAATCATGAGGTGATTTTTCACTCATACTGTTCTCCTGGTAGTGAATAAGTCTCACGAGTTCTGATGGTTTTATAAATGGGAGTTCACCTGCACAAACTCTGTTGGCTGCCACCATGTAAGATGGGCCTTTGCTTCTCATTTGCCTTCCCCCTTGATTGTGAGGCCCCCCCAGCCATGTGGAACTGTGAGTCCATTAAACCTCTTTCCTTTATAAATTACCCAGTCTTGGGTATGTCTTTATTAGCAGCATGATAACAGACTAATAAAACAACCAAATTTATAGTGTCTATGAATGAAGATGAAAGGAATAGCTGATTTCTATAATTCTCCAAACCAATAAGGAATGGTGCTGAGAATTTGAAAGAGATGCAGAAAATGATAGTGATATGCTACTAATTTGTTTTGTTTTCTGGTTGCTGCCAAGACATTAGCTTAATGTTAACCTTTTAATAATACAATATGAAACAATTATTTTTATAATAAATTCATTGTTTCAACAATCAACTCTCAATTCTTTTTTATAGTGCACGTTCATTGTAACAAATTTGAGTAAGTCAGAGAGGTATAAAAATGAAGCTTTTATACATTAATCCTAATGGTTTAATTGTAAATAATTTCTATTTATGCATTATTTTTATTATTAGGGAAAGTATTCTTTAATCTGCTTTTAATAGAGAATCATTTCTCTAGTCAATTTGAAGAAGGAAAATTGATTTTGGAGAATGTATTGATACTTGAAAAGTGAAGATTTGAAATTCAGAGCTGTGAAATAGAATTAGTATCAAACTACTCTCGTTACCTTTTAGAAACTAAAATGAAGATATATGTAGTAAGTCAAAATAACAATATGTTTAAAACATATTTAATACAAATATTGTTTAACTGTTACCTTTCTCAAGAGTGAGATCTATCAAAGTAATTATCAGAGGATAATAACGAATTTGGTCCTTATAGTTTCTAGAAAAGCAAGTTTATTGAGAAAAATTTAACTGTAACATTATATATGCAATATAATAATTCAGAATTATTGAATTTACTTTGGATAATAACACGACTAATAATTGATATTATAATACAATATAAAAAGTTTTTCTGACAAGTTCTGCTACAAATGCTTTCAACCAAAATCTATGATTCACAAATAATGAGGAAGAAGGAAAGATGAAAGTCTTAACCATCTTGCATTTGAGACAGAGAAATTATACAGTAAACATCAAAGAGGTTGAAGCACACTTATTGGATTGAATTTTCCAGTTCTTATTTCTGATTATACTTCAAGAGACAGTCACAAGGTATTTCAGCTAATTTAAATCATAGTCACAACTTATAAGCTATCTTTCTGATGGCTGTGTTTAAAGTTAACTACAGAAAAAAAAGAATATCTTTATAACACCCAATAAACTTTGTTCAGTGAAAACCAGCAAGAAAAAGGAACTTTAATTTTCTTTGAAACTAAGTGCATAGATTTTCTGATTTTTCTGTCATAAGGTCTGGATATTGTAAGTGGGAGAACCAAGAAACAGAGATCCAAGAAACAGAGATCTTTATTTTTTTCTCATCTCATTTACAGTGTTTCAGATGAGATACAGACAGAGTTAGTATTGAATTAAGAAGGCTCATCTTCCATGTTATTGTACTTATCTGTCCCAGACCTTCTTGATTAGATCCTGTTCCCAGGCTTACCTGACTTGTCCCCTGTTCAATTTCATCTTGCCTCTTTTCCTTGTGTCCCTCTTACCTGAAACCACAGTTATCGGCCAGAGCTATCCTCTTTGCAAGTATTCATTCTGCAGCATCTTCACTGACTGGCCACACGATTACCTATCCCATCACAGGCTCTTCATTTAGAAAGGGTTGAGGAGGCAGTGACTGGTGTGTTGTGCACATGGATAGGCAATTGTGGGCTGTCAAGTGTTTAACAGCTTGCTCTCTAAAAACCAAAGTTCTGATCTGTAGTATTTGCCAGTTTCTGTAGTGTAAACACTCCCACCAGGGTTGATTTCAGACATTACTTAACGCAGAATTGGGAAGAGATATGCAGTAGTCTTTCAATATAGTGTGTTTCCATTCTACAGATACAATTGAGGGAAATAAACCCAAGACCATAAACAGAAAAATGTAGAAAATGGTAAGGGATGCATAATTATTGCCTTTATTTACAATACAATTTATTTAAGCATACATTTATATATTTCAACATTTAATAATTACTTTGTTTAAAACCAGCTGACACAGTTCCTGAAAATGTAACAACATACTCTCACGAACTGGTACAGACTGGCTGCATCACATCACTGGAAGAGGGGCAAATAGTGGGCTAGGAGGCTGTTGCCTCAATTCAGATGTGGAGCCTGGGCCATAATGGTGATGGAAACTAGGAAATGGAGGAAAGCTTGAGGTGATACTAAGGACAGAGGAGGAAAATGAGAAACTGTTCAAGGCAAGAGAGGTCTCTTCTTTAAGAGATGGCAAAACTATAATCAAATGCGAATATGATATCTGTAATTGAGAGCAAAATTGGAAAGTCCGTTTGGTCTGGATCAAAGTACTGCTAAATTTGTAAGAGTTTTGGTAAATTAATAACAGACAATTAAAGATGGTGGTAAAAGAGGGACTCAAAATTAAATACTTTAACCATATGGGAATCAAGGCTGTGAGAGGGAAGTTAGTGAATATAGACCAGTCTTTTAGAAGAGTGTGCATATTTTAAATGTTGGAGAGATTTGAATTTATTTTAATAAAAAAACCAGTGTAAGAAATAAGGTTAAGGTTACTAGAATGGTATAATTTGCTGTGTATTGAATCTAATTTTTCTGTTAATAACTCAGAAGATAAAAATCAGTGTTTAAAATGAGCTCTCTCCAATGTGATGTTGTATCATCTGAAAATGCAATAACTAATAAGAATTTCTTATAAAAAAGACAAGATTAATACCTAGAGAGATTGGAAAAGCTGGCCTAATGACCACAATTTCTTCTTCTTTGCTCTTTTTACTTTAAGATATCTCTTAAGGCTCACCAGGTTAAAGTGGGCTCAATTAAATTTATTGGCTGTTAATTTAGAATTTGTTCATCATCATACTCTCTTTCTTAAGAGAGTTTTGTTAGGCGAATTTGAAAAGAACTCAGTGGTGCAGAATTATTTATTGACCCACACTTCAAAAACAAAATGCAATTTCTTTTGAGACTCTTTTGTTGAAGAGTCCTGGAGGCCTGTTGTGTTGTGAATTCTTCTGTTTTTTTTTCAAAGACTGATGTTCCACATCTTCCATGATTGATCAAGAAAGTGACAGCAGGCATGTTGTAAATTTACAGGTCAAGAGACACTCAGTGCTGTAAATTACATTACTTTGAAGGGTACATCTATTGCTGATCTCTTTGGAAATCTAATTTTACTCAATAAATTCCTTCTATCTTACAAATATTATTTTCAAAGAAGAGGTGACATGGCTTTAGAGAACAGAAGCATCCATAGCAGGATACAACAGAGGGAAGAAAAATTTAAGTTTTTAACTATATGCTTAAGGACCTAAGTCTCTGTTATTGTCACTATATAATCCACATCCAAATCAGTTTATCATTTTTGCCTACTATGAATGAGGGAGGGTAAAGAGCAAAGTTAGAGATTCCATTAAAGTGCTGAATAGGATTGGTTACTTAGCAATCAATATCAAGAAATTACTGAGTTATCTGTATAGACCCAGATTCCATCTTTCTCCTTGCTTTACATGGTGATTTCATTTAAAAGTGGTGTGGTACATTTCTAATTGATGCATATTTTTGTGGTGAATGTGTTAAAAAAAAGGTAGCTATCTATCTACTAATTTCTAATATGGGAAAGGAGAGTTAAAGAGTTTATTGGCTGTACTCTCAAAAGCCTCTACTGGTAGTCCTTGCAAACTTTAAGGAAGCGCAGAGTGGTACACATTAGACAGGTTAGGAAATATGATAGGCAGCACCTAAGGGGGCCCCTATGATGTCTGCCTCTCGATCTTAACGCCAATGGGTAATCTTCTGTCCTTGACGGTCGGCTGGACCTATTAACTTGCTTTTAATGAGTATAACACAGAAAAAATGATGGGATGTCACTTTAGAGATGAGTTACAAAAAGATTCTACTTTTGTCTGTACTATTTGTCCTCTCTTATTATCTCACTTGCCCTAAACAATTAGTTGCCTTGTTATGTGTTGTCCTATGAAGAGGTCCATGCCAAGAAACTGAGGATGATCTCTGACGGCAGCAAGAAGCTAAATTCTGCTGATACTCATCTGAGTGAGCCTGAAAGCAGATTCCGCTAGTCAAGCCATAAAAGATGACTGCAGCCCCAGTTAACACCTTGATTATAATCTGTGAAAGATCCTGAGCCAAAAGAACCTCCTAAATTGTATCCAAATACCTTACCTGCAGAAACTAAGAGATACTAAACATTTTAGGCCACTCAGTTTTGGTGAATATGTTATATAGCAATAGATAACTAATACTGAGTCAATATCTTTTTATTTCTAGTTTATGTCCATCATCTTGCACAAATAGGGACATAGTAATTATCTGTTGAACCAAATTAGTTCCTCAGTAATGATTGTATCAACCAGGGGGCAGGTGGGAAATAGAAGATAACTCAAAATGAATAACCGAGAATGGTTTAATAAAGGGACTATGAAGAATGGGAAGAGTTATGGAAACTAACAATAGAAAATGAAATATTCTGAATCTAACCTTAGTGGAAGCTGTCAACAACCTGCAGGCCTAAAGGGGCCAGAGGGAATGGTGCTATGGAAGCGGACAAGGATTTCTATTCCAAGGATTTATGTCTTTCTGTGTGTATGTGTGTATTTAAATTAAAGGTGAGGACGTTTTGTAAATGTTGTTTTATTTCTTGCTTGTCACCATTTGACTTTCTACTGTGGGTGTGTGAATATGTATATGACAGGAACATATGAGCGATACAGACATATATGCACATACTTCTGTTAAAAACTTTTAAAATGCCATTTTAATGACAGTATTCACTTCAGATGTTGTTTTACTTGATGTTATTAGTTTGGATTTTGGAATATAATACATTCACATTAATAATGTTGGTGCAAGATTTTTCTTGGCTCCTTTGCCAGAATTGTGACGGGGTGCCCTGTTTACTCAGTCCACCATGCTCAACCCCTTGCAGGAGCAAGCATGTGAGTGAGTGAGTGAGTGTGAGATCCTGCTGTCCACTGCAGGAGCTGGCAGGAGCAAGCTCTGTGCAGGGCCCATGGTGGTTCCCAGGTTGGGGAGCCTACAACCCCAAAGCCCCAGAGGGGTGTTACAGTGCTGTCTCAGCTCTGCTGCTCATGAATGGCAGTGTGTTAGCAGCTCAGCTGGCCCCTTGCCTTGTCACGTGGGGTGGCTGCCCTCTGCCAGTGAGAGCAAAGGGCTGGTGTGACAGCTTTTTTGGGTACCTGCACTCGGTGGTTCCCAAGCTCTTGTCCAGCATCCAAAAAGAGTGAGGTCATGCAGACAATTGAAGGATGGTGAAGGTAGAGAATTTTATTGAGCAATGAAAATGGCTCTCAGCAGAGAGGGGAGCTGGAAAGGGGATGGGAAGGGCAGGTCTTTGTCCCCAAAGTCAGGTCATCTCTTCCCTGCAGTCTGTGTCTGTCTCTCTCTCTCTACCAATTGAATCTGGGGTCTTTATAGGCACAAGATGGGGGTGGGGTGAGCTGTAGATGGTTTTGGAAAAGGCAACATTTGATTGATAAAAAGCATTATTCAGAAAGAACCAATCAGGAGAGAGTGAGCAAGCCGGACAGAAGTTCTCACTTTGGGCCACAGGCTTCAGGCTGGTTTTTTTTTTTTTTTTTTTTTTTGGCTTGAAGGTGGGGTTTCACCAGGGACCTTCCTTATGTGCCTAGACATTTGGCTGCCTCCTGTCACTATCAGTGTGGCTCCATAACCTACTACCTACATGATTTTGAAAAAATTGTCTAAATCCTAGAAATAATAATTGTTCCATTTTATTGAATGCTTGCTATTTGCTGGTCTAAGTGCTTTACAAGTTTTAAATCAAATTTTCTCTTTCGACAAATAAAAACTCTGAGGCATAAAGAAGTTAATAATTGCTTGAAGGTATAGGATGAGAAAATGGTGAAACCAGGATTAAACTTTGGGCAGTTAGCCTCCACAGCCTGTGCTGTTAACAATGCCATTACACTGCTACATAGTATTAAAATAGCATACTTCTCAGACGGTGAGTATAACATTCAAATGAGATAATGCATAGAGTAAGCAAACACTAGATAGCATTTTTTCAATAGTTTGCTACCTTAAAAACTAATTGTGGTAAAATACACATATTATAACAATAGAATTTTTAAGTGTACAGTTTAGTGGCATTAAGTATATTCACATTGTTGTGCCATCATTGCTATCATCAATCTCCAGAACTCTTTTCATTTTGTAAAAGTGAAACTCTGTATCCAATATATAGAGTTTAACAATACCTCCTCATTTTACTTTATGCCTAGACCCTGGCAACCACTTCTTGTCTTTATGAATTTCATTACTCTAGGTATCTCATGTAAGTGAAATCATATATTAGTTGTATTTGACTGGCTTATTTCACTTAGCGTAATGTTCTCAAGGTTCATCTGTATTGGAGCATGTGTCGGCATTACTTCCTTTATAAGGCTTAATGATATTCCATTATTTGTATGTACCACCTTTTAAGAAATCTATTCTTCCATCAGTGGATACTGGGTTTCTTCTATCTTTTGGCTATTGTGTACTCCTCCTTTGAATATGGGTGTACAGATATCTTTTTGAGATCCCATAATTGCTGAACTGTATAATTCTATTTTTAATTTCTTGAGGAAACACCATACTGTTTTCTATAGTGTCTACACCATTTTACATTCCCACCAGCAATGCACAATATTTCTAATTTTTCCATTTCCTTGTCAACACTTGTTATTTCCTAATTTTTGATAGTTGCTATTCTAATGGGTGTAAAGTATCTCATTGTGGTTTTCATTTGCATTTCCTACTAAGCACCTTTTCATATGCTTATTAGCCATTTGCATATCTTTTTTTGAAAAATGTCTATTCAAGTCCTTTGCCCATTTTTTAGTCAGGTTGGTTTTTATGTGTCTGTGTTGAGTTGTTGGAATTACTTATGTATCCTGGGTATTAAGCCTTATTATATATATGACTTGCAAATATTTTCTCCTATTACATATTTTACCTTTTCATTCTGTTGATTGTGTCCTTTGATCTACAGAAGTTTTGAATATTGATGTAGTCCAACTTATCTATTTTGTCTTTTGTTACCTGTGCTTTTGGTGTTATGTTTAAGAAATAGTGCCAGATTTGATGTTAGAAAGCTTTCCTCTATTTTTATTTTAAGAGTTTTATATTTTTGGCTCTTAAACTTACATCATTGATTAATTTTAAATTAATTTTTGTATATGATATAAAATAAATATCCAACTTTATTTTTATTATTTTTGTTGTTTTCATAATGGACTTGAGAGTGTGCTTGCTGCAGAATTAGGCAAGGAATATTGAATGTTTAATGATAAAAATCTGTGTGAACTCATTATTAAGAAATGGTTGTAACAGATGCCAATTTCATTACTGTGTACTCCTTTTACATATACTAAGTTTGTTAAAGGAGGAGTGCTTTTCCTCATGCTTTAATTTTTCCTTTTCTATTTCAAACTTGGTATCTCACTGTGGTTTTGGTTTGCATTTCTCTGGTGGCTAGTGATGACGAGCATTTTTTCATGTATCTGTTGGCTGTATGCTTGTCTTCTTTTGAGAAATGTCTGTTCATATCGTTTGCCCACTTTTGAAGGGGTTGTTTGTTTTTTTCTTGTAAATTTGTTTGAGTTCTTTGTAGGTTCTGGATATTAGCCCTTTGTCAGATGAGTAGATTGCAAAAATTTTCTCTCATTCTGTAGGTTGCCTGTTCACTCTGATGGTAGTTTCTTTTGCTGTGCAGAAGCTCTTTAGTTTAATTAGATCCCATTTGTCAATATTGGCTTATGTTGTCGTTGCTTTTGGTGTTTTAGACATGAAGTCCTTGCCCATGCCTATCTCCTGAATGGTATTACCTAGGTTTTCTTCTAGGGTTTTTATGATATTAGGTCTAACATTTAAGTCTCTAATCCATCTTGAATTAATTTTCGTATAAGGAGTGAGGAAAAGATCCAGTTTCAGCTTTCTACTTATGGCTAGCCAATTTTCCCAGAACCATTTATTCAACAGGGAATCATTTCCCCATTTCTTGTTTTTCTCAGATTTGTCAAAGATCAGATGGCTGTAGATGTGTAGTATTATTTCTGAGGACTCTGTTCTGTTCCATTGGTCTACATCTCTGTTTTGGTACCAGTACCATGCTGTTTTGTTTACTGTAGCCTTGTATTATAGTTTGAAGTCGGGTAGCTTGATGCCTCCAGCTTTGTTCTTTTGACTAGGATTGTCTTGGCAATACGGGGTCTCTTTTGGTTCCATATGAACTTTAAAGCAATTTTTTCCAGTTCTGTGAAAAAAGTCATTGGTAGCTTGATGGGGATGGCATTGAATCTATAAATTACCTTGGTCAGTATGGCCATTTTCACAATATTGATTCTTCCTATCCATGAGCATGGTATGTTCTACCATTTGTTTGTGTCCTCTTTTATTTCACTGAGCAGTGGTTTGTAGTTCTCCTTGAAGAGGTCCTTTACATCCCTTGTAAGTTGGATTTCTAGGTATTTGATTCTCTTTGAAGCAATTGTGAATGGAAGTTCATTCCTGATTTGGCTCTGTTTGTCTGTTACTGGTGTATAAGAATGCTTGTGATTTTTGCACATTAATTTTGTATCCTGAGACTTTGTTGAAGTTGCTTATCAGCTTAAGGAGATTTTCGGCTGAGATGATGGGGTTTTCTAAATATACAATCATGTCATCTGCAAACAGGGACAATTTGACTTCCTCTTTTCCTAACTGAATACCCTTGATTTATTTCTCTTGCCTGATTGCCCTGGCCGGAACTTCCAACACTATGTTGAATAGGAGTGGTGAGAGAGGGCATCCCTGTCTTGTGCCGGTTTTCAAAGGGAATGCTTCCAGTTTTTGCCCATTCAGTATGATATTGGCTGTGGGTTTGTCATAAATAGCTCTTATTATTTTGAGATACGTTCCATCAATACCGAATTTATTGAGAGTTTTTAGCATGAAGGATGGTTGAATTTTGTCAAAGACCTTTTCTGCATCTATTGAGATAATCATGTCGTTTTTGTCTTTGGTTCTGTTTACATGCTGGATTGCATTTATTGATTTGCATCTGTTGAACCAGCCTTGCATCCTAGGGGTGAAGCCTACTTGATCACGCTGGATAAGCTTTTTGATGTGCTGCTGGATTCGGTTTGCCAGTATTTTATTGAGGATTTTTGCATCGATGTTCATCAGGGATATTGGTCTAAAATTCTCTTTTTTCGTTGTGTCTCTGCCAGGCTTTGGTATCAGGATGATGTTGGTCTTATAAAATAAGTTAGGGAGGATTCCCTCTCTTTCTATTAATTGGAATAGTTTCAGAGGGAATGCTACCAGCTCCTCCTTGTACCTCTGGTAGAATTTGGCTGTGAATCCGTCTGATCCTGGACTTTTTTTGGTTGGTAGGCTATTAATTATTGTCTAAATTTCAGAGCTTGCTATTGATCTATTCAGGGATTCAACTTCTTCCTGGGTTAGTCTTGGGAGAGTGTAAGTGTCCAGGAAATTATCCATTTCTTCTAGATTTTCTAGTCTATTTGCGTAGAGGTGTTTATAGTACTCTCTGATGGTAGTTTGTATTTCTGTGGGGTCAGTGGTGATATCCTCTTTATCATTTTTTATTGCATCTATTTGATTCTTCTCTCTTTTCTTCTTTATTAGTCTTGCTAGCGGTCTGTCAATTTTGTTGATCTTTTCAAAAAACCAGCTCCTGGATTCATTGATTTTTTGGAGGGTTTTTTGTGTCTCTATCTCCTTCAGTTCTGCTCTGATCTTAGTTATTTCTTGCCTTCTGCTAGCTTTTGAATGTGTTTGGAGCACGGGTTCTTAAGAAAGATCTAGTGTCCCATTTTCTATGCTAAATTCTTGGGAGAAAGTAGGGTGACACAAAGTTCAATGCAAATGCCAGAGAAGTCGGGAGAGACAAGCTCATTAGTGCACAGGACTGTTGTCTGGTTAGCCTTGGTGTAACCTGGTCACAGTCTTGTTGAGAAGGCTGGAGTTCCGCATGTCTGACAGCAGCATTCCAGAGCCCACTCCCTGTCTCATTACATGTCCTAGGAATGGTGTAGAAATGGCTAAGAGAGACAGATGCCTAGAAGAGAGACTTCAATGTGTTTGGAGGTTATGGAACTACAAGTGAACTGGGTCAAATGATGCAGCCCAACACACATGAGGACAAAAACTCAGCAGAGGCCTGGAATGGCAGAAAACCACCCTGGGTTAAATGTAGAGATATTCCATATACAAATGGACAGTAGCCAGACTATATATACAAATAGAAATCTGACCCACAAACTTTGTAGCAGCCAGTCTGTAAAGCCAAACCGCAACCTCTACAGCAATCATCCCCAAAAACTTAGGATTTAAATCAATAACTGCAAACTTTTCTATTTTCTTTTGCATTGTTGCTCTCCCCATTTCCAACCTAGGATAAAGCTGAATGTGCTCTGCTAACCAATCACATAGGAGGCCCTGCTTCTAGTTAGCCTACCTCCAGCTTCCCCATGCCAAAAATGTCTAATCAGGGCATGCCTAAAGCCTTCGCCTGTTTTCTGCTATAAAGGTTTCCCACTCTTCTGCCTGCCTTTGAATTTCTGTGAAACGTAAGCAATGGTGGTTGACTCCTTTGCTATAGCAAGCAAGTTCTGAATAAATACCCTTTGCTTATTCCTATTTGGGTGTCTTCATTTCCACAATGCAAATTTTCCTTCTCATTCCATGAAATTATTTGTAGGCTTTTCCCAAGTCTGGATGCCACCTGGGGATATGGCAAGAAGGGGTAAGATAAACCTAAATTGACTAATAATTAACCTAGAGAAACTGGGTTTTAAACCAAATGACACTGAGTTTTTTGCACATGTATGATTAAATTTTCTAAAACTAGGCAGAAATTTGAGGTCATGAGCTAAGTTTCATTTTGAAAAGTTTTTTATTTGCTGTCTTTAAAATTTTCCAATGGTATAAAATGCATGGTCCCACATGCTAATATGCTGGATAAAATATTAATTATATTATATTTTATTGCCTTTGTCATTTATTTTATACCAAACAAAGAAGATCTAGCATTCATTCTTCATTCATCCATTCATTCACCAAAAATTTATTGAGATTTTACTATTTTCTGGATACCACAAGTAAAAAGAATAATGGAGACAGAAACACGGACTAGCAGCCCCAGTGGGGACACAGCCTCCTCCCACTACACACTTGTGACACAAAGTATGTGCTAACACAGATGTGCTAACAGTATTATTTTTGTCAGATGTTCTTTACTCTGGACCTTATGGCTATTAGAAGAAATGGTGGGTGGGGGTAGTGATCCATGTCCAAGTGGACCACTACAGCTGTTCTCTTAAATTCCTAAGCAGCTGCAATATTTAAAACTTTGAGAAAATTAACACATGTTCTCATGACATTGTCCCAATAGGTATGATTGAGTGCAACAGAGTATCTGAAACTTTTGGTTCCAGATATCTAAATAACTCAGTACTTAAGTTGTCAGTCAATTCAGCTCACAATATTATTGGAAGTGAATTTAAGATGAAAAACAATTCAAGGAGTTATAATAATAACAATAATAATTATCATTACATTATTATAGGAGTTGAACCTACTGTATTTACTCAAAGGTAGTAGTCAAAATAATTAGGAAACGGATATGTAATTTGCATAAAACCTCTAAAACATGTTTTTTAAAATGCAATTCATTTTTTAAAGGCAATGAGAAATTCAAATTTACGATTTGGAGAGTCCAGTCCTTTTCACTTCTAACTTATACTTTCTTCGTCAGGTGCACTGGATTGCCTTTCTCTCTTTTTTTTTTTTCTTGAGACGGAGTCTCGCTCTGTCACCCAGGCTGGAGTGCAGTGGCCAGATCTCAGCTCACTGCAAGCTCCGCCTCCCGGGTTTACGCCATTCTCCTGCCTCAGCCTCCCAAGTAGCTGGGACTGCCTTTCTCTTAAAACACTTATTTTCCCTTCTCCTTGGATGGCTTCATGTTTTTATCTGTGATGTAATTCTTTACATTGGCAAATTTTGAAGAGATGGGAGCTGTCAGATTTTAATATAAGTAACACATTCTGTAAGGATTGGGAAATAATGGTTAAAATAATGTAAAATTATGTAGGTTTAAATGTGTTTCACCTGTTTGAGCACCTAATGTATGCCAAACATGGTACCAAATCCTGAGGGAATACAAGCTTGAATGACTTAGCTCTTATTGTCAAGGAAATTAGAGGTATCTTGATTTCTATGGGATAATATATGAAAGAGAGAAAACCCAATAGTGGTTCTATTTAAAACTTCTTTAATTCCTTCCAAAGTTTTGCACATATTTTACTATATATTCTTTACTAGGTATTTGATAATATTGTAGATAAGTATCAATTAAAACATTTTATTTTCTATTTGCTTATTGATACATAGAAAAACAATTTATTATTACATATTGGCATATTATACAATCTTGCTACATTCATGTATTTATTTTGTAGATTCTTTCGATATATAGTAGGTAAAATTTATATCATCTGAGAATAATGACAGTTTATTTCTTCCTTTCTGATGCATATGCTTTTTATGTCTTTTTATTGTCTTACTGAGTTAGCTAGGAATTTTAGTGTCATATTGAATAGAATTGGTAGTGGTTGGCATCTTCACTGATTCCCAATCTCAAGGTAGTTAGCAATGTTTTACCATTATATTTCTTGAAGTTATTATTTTGTATGGCTTTATTTATCAGGTTAAGAACAATTTGTTCTCTTCCTAAAGAACAAATCTAGATATTTTAAGTAAAAAAGACTATAATAATGTGCTTGCAAACACTGTGCTTAAGTAATGCTGTATTTGCAAAATTTTTGGAAGTCCTAGAGGATCTGGATTCAGGAGGCTAACACTGCCGCTACTGATTTCAAGAACATGTTGCAATGTCTGTAATACAGGGATCAGGAAACTTGTTGCCGTACCATCATAAACTACCTCTTAATACTCTTGTCTCTGCTAACTTAATTTCCACAGATTCAGCAGCAGCAAGTTCACTGCCTTACTTCCGCTGTCCAAATGTCCCGAGTACTTCTAATTGGCAGAAACAAATTTGCATACAGATCCTGGGCTGCAAGTAGAGGTGCAAATGCTAGATTTCTGCAATATAGAAGACGTGTGGAGGGAGGTGTAAATGTTCTGGGTAAACACCATTGAGAAGTGGACAATATCCAGCACAGTTCTTTGATTTCTCAATGTTTACCCATATACACCCCTTTATCTATTTGAAGTCTTTTAAATAGCAAAAGCAACAATCACATGCTTCTGATGAACACAATGTAGCTTTCTGTTATAGGAAGAAAAATGCGCTTACCGTTTCCTGCGCATAGCCCATCAGTCACTGCATCTATCTCTAGGTGGGCAATGTTCATTATTCCAGTAGTTGATTTATTGTTCTAACTAGATATCTTTGGTAGAAGTAGTAAATTATTAAGTTAATAGCCATCAACATTTAGTTATGTATTAGTTTCAGCACACGTGCATATGGAAGAATGTAAATACAGGTAGTTACTTCCATCCTCATTTTTCGGGTCATGAGACCCTAGTTATGTTCTATCTTTCTTTCCCCACTACTCATTCCATGTCCCATTTATCATTACCAATCCCTTTGTTGCTTTAGGTTTGTCTTCTGGTATGCGGACACACGTCTGCATTCCTCAGAGGTCAGAGCCCTTTTTGAGTTGGATTGGAGTAGCCTCCTGTTAACCTACGATACTGGATGTAAACTCAGGTGGCTTCAGATGTAAACTGCCCTTCCCCCATCCCTTCTTTTGTGGAAGTAATATTTTTCCATTATGATATCCAGAATCAAATCCACCAGGCACTATAGTCATCTCCTTTATTTGATTGCTGCTTTGATGTCATGAGTATCCAAAATAAGGCTGTCTGAAATTCCAGTTCAGCAGAATAAGTACTCTGTCCCCAGGAGGTAATCAGATTTCTAAAACCTCAAAACTAGTCAACCTGGAGTTCTGTGGTCAGGAAATAAAATTGTTTGCTGGGCTTATTGGGTGCAATAGTAAGAGGTAGTACTCTCATCATCTCTACCTCTTGATTCTAAGTTCCATGCATACTTGCTGTATCAGTAACCCAATCATAAATCGATATTTAGTTCAAAGCAAATTGCAGCATGTGGGGAAGCACCAACCACACAAGGTACTATCTCTCAGATGTAACTGAATTGTCAATAAGACCTTGAAGTCGAACTACTTTTGGTGTTAAGGTATATGCTAACACCGTGAATCTGCAGAGCAACAGTCTATTGGCAGATTTATGCTGTTTAAGCCCCATGTTCAGATGCAATATTTTGTTAAATACCATGAAGATGAATGAGGCATTCATTAAGCCCTCAGTTTTTGATGGTAGTAAGAGCATGGCAGGCACACTAAGCAACACACCTAGAATGTATCTATTCCAGTGAGGAAAAAATGCTTTGTTTTCTGTGAGTTTTGTTTTCTTCTTTTCTTTTCTCTTCCCTTCCTCCCTCCTTCCATTCCCTTCTTTGTTTTTCTTTCTTTTATGCCAAGACTGGAATATATCTGTTTCCTCATAGTATCTAGGGTACTTTCTAATTATTAGATCTATCAGCATGATGTTTTCAATGTAGCTGATCAGTAAGACAATGATGGTTTCTGATGACAAAATTATGTTGTCATTGAAGAGAGTTAATGTAATCCTGAGGAAAGACTACGGAAAAAACCCATTTTTCTTGTCAGGTAAAAATAAACTGATTCTGGTATGTTCTATGTTTGCTGAGATGGAAAAAAGTTGTTTCTGTTATGTAGCTGCCTGCCAGGTTCCAGGGGCTGTTTTGTTTAAAGAGACTATACCTGGAATAGTGGCAGCTGAAATTGGAGTCACTGAATTGTTAAATATGTAAAATGTTACTGTAATTCTCAAAGATCCACCCATCTTCTGACAGGCCAAACAAGTGAGTTAAGGATATGATAGAAATCACTATTTCTGCATCTTTGACGTTATTAATAGTGGCAGTATATTTGATTTCACTGAGAATTTTCTACACCTATTTTATTTTAATATTTTGATAGAAAGAGGCACTTGCATGGATTTACATATGATATTTTTGGTTTTCTGATTATGAGAGCTCTCACTCCATGGATCAGAGGGTAAATATAGCAGTTTTCCAAATGCTGAACAAGTTCTTTTCAGCCATGTACTCTGGTTTTGGAGAAAAATTATGGGGTGTTTTTTTTTTTTTAGAATTATTTAACTTACTATGAAGAAAATTTAGTTTCAAAATGGCAGTTGTTACCTGATACACATAACCTGTCAGTCTGATCAGTGAATGCAGGGTCATTTGTGGTAGAATTACATAATTCTCTTTCTGGGGTAGCTGGATCCACATTCATTCAAATGCAGTGTACAATGGCAATGGCACAGAAATAAGATTTGGATAAAGGGTTATGATTCCAGATGATGTGGAATCAAATAAGACCTCATTTTCTTAAACTCAGACTTTTTGTCTTTCTGTCTGTTTACATCAGACAAACCTTTCTTTTTCTGTTTTTTAAAGCCACTCATTTATCTCAGTCTTAGAAATCCACAACCATCCATGTAAAAGAACATAGACTTACTATCTTACAGTCTCTATGGGTTAGGAGATGGGACACTGTTGAGTTGGGTGTGCTGCTCAGGGCTTTGCCAGGCTGCCATAAAGGTATCAGCCAGGCTGTGTTCTATCTAGAGGCTCAACTGGGGCAGAATTCATTTCCAAACTCATTCAGGTTGTTGGCAGAATTTATTTCCTTGTGCCTCTATGGCTGAGGGGCCTCAGAATGTTTTCTGGGCTATTGGCTGGAGGTTGAGGTTGGTTCCTAAATACCTCCTGCAGTTTTTTGACATGCAGCGTTCTCTAACATGTTTATGTATTTCAAGACCTCAAAGAGATTATCTAGCCTCTCTTCTAGCAAGACTCTCCTCTAGCAAGTGTGTGTGTGTGCTTGTGTGTTGGTAGTAATTGTGAGTGACTTCTCATAACCTTTGCCATATAATATATAATAATGATAGAGACATCCATTACCTTTGCCATTTTCTATTGGTCAGAAGCAAGGTCTTACCTGCACTCAAGGGGAAGGAATAAAACTAAGGCATGGAAATCAGAGATAGAGATCACTGGGGTCCCCTCTAGGTTTCTCTCACACAGATGCCATATTGATTTAGCCATCACCAAAGATCAGTGCAGATCATATCTAGTTTGTGATCACTATGTAAAGGTGAAATGTGTTCTCTCCCATTGAAAGGTATTATGTTGAATGCAATGATGCTTCACATACCAAAATAATTTGAGATAAAGCGTATTGCTCACACAAGGGACTAGGGAGAGCAGGGCAGGCACAAGCAGGTCCAGGTTAATCGGAGCTTATGTGATTTGAATTTCCTCTGGTGCCAAAGGCAGGAGCACCCAGTCTTTCTTATTAGCTTGCCCAGTTAGGGGGCAGAAAGGAAAGGGGATCAGATGAGCTTAAAAGCAAAGAGGGACAGATGGGCTTAAAAGCTGACAGCAGTCAACATCAATAAGTGCTGTCATACTCTTTCTCATAACACCATATTAATTATTGTCTGGATTATATTATAGTAACAGCACTTGACTTGCTCTGGTGGCTAAGAGCTGCTATTGTCATTCTGGGATTAGATTGTACTTCTCACAGTCAGGGAGCCCATTTCAATAGCATCATTTCTCTCCATGAAGGTCTAATTTATAGAGGACAGCTAACCGCAGTTTTCAGGGGTTTTAGTGTTTCCCTTCACAATGAGTTTCTCAATGTTTTGATAAAGAAAGTGCCCTGAGTCATCTCGGGGATGCCTGAATAGGTCTAAAGTGGTAAATCCATGTCAACTATCCTGTCTTCCTAAATCTTTGAATTATTTCTTCTATGTTTTATCAAAGAAGTTCTGGAACCTCATTACTAAACCTAGGCCACAGTTGAGTTAAAGTTTTATGCAACTAATTGAGCAAATATTAGATGCAGGCCCGGTTGTCCTAACACTTTCAATTCAGAATTTCTGATCCATGTATCTGTATCAATAACTTTGGCCTGACCTAAATATATGTTGTTTATTTCCTGGACTAACATCCTTTGAATCCATTTCCACATACTTTAACCAAGGTTCTACTGATATTGTTAAAGTAATGGAACTCTTTGGTTCACAAGTTTTAGGACAAAATTTGGCTCTCGGTTGGGGCAAATATTCTAAGATTTGCATGGTGAATGTGATAAAGTATCAAACAACAGAATACAAATTAAATAGCAATAAATACACATAAACAGTGACAATGTGTAACAGGAAAACTAGGTACATTTAATTGAACAAAATCAAGTAAAGTTAATTTTACTGCAGAATAATATAAAAGCTTTTTCTTTTGCTAACATGCTTAGTGAGTTATCCAAAGTGATTATCTGAATATGCTTTGTTGTTTTTGATCTGTAAATTAAAGAATGTGAGTTACTTGGAATCTGAAGTCCCTGCTGAACCAAAGTTATATAATTAGAATGGTCCTTAAAGCAGTCATACAATTATTTATGACATTTCTTGATTTTCATCTATTGTCTTTTTTAGTGAAATATTTCAAAAATAATAAATGAAGATGGATAGAAAAACCTGATATTTTAATTAGTTTTGTATTTTATGTATAAGGAAGAGAAAAACCTTTCCCCATTTAGAGATAATTCAATTGCAGACAACAGAGGACAAGTAAAATCATAAATCCTTTTTTTCCTCAAGCTATTACTGGCTTAATATTTGACCTGTTTATATCCTTACACAATTTAATCCATATGTTGGAATAATAATATTTAAAATCAGTAAAATGATTTGTAAGAACTGTTTGAAGTCTAATTTATAGAGGACACCTAAAGCTCTTTGAATTCTCTTTAATCAGCTAAAATTTTCTTTCCTTTAGATACTGAAGAGTATATTTTTATCAAAATTAAATCAACATATTTCCAGTCACTTGGCTTAGGAAATAACATCCTGAGTGATTTTGAATGCCTCTTGTAAATTCTTTTATTTTCCTGCTTGTTTACCAGAATAGGGTTTTCTTTTTATAAACTGCTCAGTAAAACTAGTTGTAAAAAACCTTCTCCGATTAATCTGGAATGAGAGTCTTCAACTAGTTAAGACATTTAGAGATTGCTGAGTATAATAGACTCCTACTAAAGATAAGGAGTTTAAGATTCAAAGAAGGTAAATGGGATTCCAGGTCATGCAGCTAGTTAGTAGTAAAGTTGAAACTAGAATCCGTCTCTTTACCATGGTTTTGTAAATAGTGCCTATTTTAGACAAATAATCCCCTGGCTATTAAAAATCCTCTATTTCTTCTTATAATTTCTTTTCTTTCCTATTTAATGGAAAACTAGAGATTTCAATACAGAAGCTTTCTTATTCTTAAACTTATGTGTGTATTCTAAAATAGAGCCATATTAATGTTTAATAGTAGCATTTATAGATTTCATTAGATTAAGTCATGTATTCACAAATTTTAAAGGACAAATCAAGTTTGCACAAAATTCTCATTCCAACCACTTGAACTTCACCTTGTCTACATTTTGACAGGAAAAGTAGAAATACCTTTAATGTGCTTGATAAAGTCCTTGTTTCTTACTACCAACTTGGGTTTCTATTTAGTATGATTAGAAGGAAAAGAAAAATCATTATGGGCCTCCTAAGTTCTGGCAAAGCTTAACCTCTTCAGAGAGGCACGATTGTGAAAGGAAAAGACATGCTAAGATGCAGTATTTGGTTTCAACTCCCTTGACGTTTGTAAAACACCTATGTTAAGGAAAGGAAATGGCTCTAACTGGTTTTCTAAGCATAGACAAATTGGACTGAAGAAATGAGCTGGACCTGAAATGGGACTTATTGGAGGGATTTATTTTTCTAAAACTTTTCTTATAGTAACTACTTATTTGATTACTACTCATAATGTATTATTTTTTGTTGCATCTTTGTAAGTGAGCAAATAGGACTCAGAAGGTACACAATGGTGTTCACTTGGTCCATTATTATTTTTTAACAAACAAGACATCTAATATTGAAATTAACATTCTAAGAGAAAAAGTTTCTGATTTTATTGGGAGTCATAATTGGATGATCTACGGAAAATATTTCTCTGGAGATCTTTATTTGAAATGGTCTTTCCTAATCTAGTGAAAGGAAGTGTCAGTCCAGCCTAATTGTTAGTCTGTTAGTATTAGCACGAAGAATGGAACGTGGGCAGTTATTTTCCATTTATCTTTGCAATGGCATTTAAGACAGAGAGATATGTTTGTGGCACTGAGGGACCTCGCTGAGAATATGCACTTATCCCAAGGTCTCCACCATTTCCTTAAGTTCACCATATAATTCTCCAAAGTTTGAGTTGAAGAACCTAAATTATAGTTCCAAAAGTGTGGTCCAAATGCTACTTGAGGTGTTTTATGAATGCAGATTACTAAGCTACACTGTCAGCTTATTCAAACGGAATCTATGGAGTTTAGATCCTGGAATATCCGTTTTTAAAAAGAACCCCTGCTTTTATTGTGCTTCCTAAAATTTGTGATCACTTGTCTAAAGGCCTATCCTGGCATGCTTCTATGAAGAGCTTTTTAAAAGTCCTCCCTTTCTGTAAACAATGATTAGTTTTCTTATTTATTTTTTTTTCTGAATAGGTTATGTTCTCCTTCTAAATTATGATCATCTTGAATTAAAAAAAAATTATTCTAATTTCTCACCTGTGGTGTTCAAAATTTATGATGCTATTGATGATGATTTGAAAATTCTATGTGTGTAAAATTTTACCTTGAACATTGCTTCACCTTTTTTCTGAAGATTTTGTTGACAAGGAGCTAGAAATAAAGATCAAGCATGACAATTTTGCAAACCAATAATGCTTTTGAAAATATTGTTTCAAATAAAAAGAAAAAGATACTGAAATAGTCATTATGAGAAATAGTTTATAGGACAGTACTTTTTTTAAAAAACTATGTTTAGAAACAGTTCGCTTTTTAAATCTTTGTTTTTTTCTTCTTTTAAAGAAGGCAGACAAACCCCATGAACTTAAAACTTTAATATGAAGTTAGCATAACTCTATAATTGAACATCTGTTGAGTGGAAGTAAGCTAAATTTGAAAAAGTAAACATATTTGAATTTTGGCAAATGAACATGGATTGCTAATACTCTCAAGCTTAACTACAGATAGTTTAGATTTTTATGAGATTAAACTTTGTTTCTAACTATAGATTCTGAGGACTTTCTTTGAACCCAGAAACTCAGAGAGAGAGAGAGAGAGAGAGAGAGAGAGAGAGAGAGAGATCTGTGGTTTAAGTATAAAATAATGAAGTGTTAATGAGAAAGCATTTGTCTTACAGATTGGAGAGTGACAATATGAACTGTAGTAAATTTTGTAGTAAATTTACTACACACTGTAGTAAATCTTGTAAGTTTGGTTCCTCACTCGTCATAACAGACCTGAGAGCAAAAACGGTCTTTTAATTATCACCATTGTTTGGTGATGAGACCAAAATAAATGCAACTACCTTATCATTATGGTCCACTGCTCCCTAAACTGGCTTAACTATAATCGCCTGGAGGATAGACTTAAAAAATAGATTTTTAGGTTGTTCCCCTGCAGATTCTGATTTATTTGTTCCATGATAGGGCTTTAGGAAATCTGATTTGAAAAATTATGCCACTGTTATGATCAGGTGGATCTGGGAAACCCTGTTATAGTCTATTTTCTTCTTGGTCAAAATTCATCTTTTTAAAAAAATGCAGATTTACTTCAGAATTGACTAATTCTTATCATTCTAATTTCAGCCTTTTACTTCTTTGAATTATTGAGTTACTTTGCTGTGACTATAAACCAGATTTGTGTTCTACTCTTTCCTCTGCCCTTTAGTCTGAATTAAAGCAAGTCACATAAACTCTTGCCTTTAACTTTATTCATTTTATTCCACAATTTGTTTTTATCACCTCTTATGTGCACGACATTTATAAAAAGATGGAATCAGGGAAGACAATCTTTTAGGTCATTTTCAGCTCAAAGATACTATGAGCAGAATTTTTTCTAGCCTTAGAACTAGTTCTAAAGATATAATGGACTTTTTCTTTTCTTTTACATTGGCAAGGTGTGTCCGTAACACACGCTTGGCCTTCGACCTGCGGTTTATTTCAGTGATTCTTATGTCTAAATAAGCCAGTAACCTCGAACGGAAGTTCTCCTGAATGTAGGTTATCTTTTGGACAGTAAACCTTTTGTATATCACAAAATTTCTGGCCTTATACAGCAGTTTTAAGAAGTCAGTATTTTGCTAACGTGTCCCTTAGCACTTGGGATGCCCATCAGGTCTGATTCAGTTTCTGTTACTGACTGAATAAAGGGTATAACTTGGACTCACAGAATTTCCCAGTCCTACTTTTGTCATAGAGTATTTTTGGCATTTAAAAATAAAAGTAACTTGGTCTGCAAGATTTGGTGATTTTGGAAGTGAATATAAAGGAAAAATTGAGAAACTGCACCTTCAGAAGATATTTGCTTCACAAGAACAAGAAAAAGTATTTTTGAATCTCAAATTTAATTTAATTTTTTACTCCACAATCTTCCCAATTCAACATTCTATAAGATACTTTTCAAGTGTCTTCTCTGTGCCAAATGTGCTGGGGATACAAGAGAGTAAAATATAGACTTCTCCACCCTTCCCTGAAAAATGGCCATTTTTTAGGAGCTTAAAGTCTAGTGCAACAGTCAGGCAATAAATTAAAAACAAAGACCATTATATAGTGCATTAGAGGTGTATTATGCATTAGAGAGAAATAAACAGAAGAGGAGGATAGGGAGCGCTGGGAGGTGGGGTAGGTACTTGTGGCTATGGATGGTCTCACTGAGAAAATCTCTTCAGCATACTTGAAGGAGGTGGCTATTTGGGCTACAGTGTTATCTATAGCAACAATGTTCCAGGCAGAGGGAAGAACATGTGCAAAATCCTGAAGTGGGAGCATCTTTGGTGAGTTCTTAGAACTTCCAGGATTGCAGTGGGACTGGAGTAGGGAAAGCATGTGGAGAGTATATGATGTGAGGTCAGAGAAACAAGGGGGTCAGATCATGTAGGATGTTGTAGGTCACTGTAAGGATTGTAGCTTTTACTCTAAGGGGTATGCGAGCCCATTGGAGGGTTTTGAGTGACATTGACTAAAGCTTGCTAGTCATTTAATAAGATTGCTAGGACTACTGTATTGCTGTGTGTGCTCCTCACTGCTGTTTGCCCATTTCTGCCATTCATAACATGTTATGCCTTTGGAGAGGATGTGAAGCTCACTGCTAACAAAATGTTGCCAGATAGTTTCAGCCATGCAGTAATGGTGAAATCATGTGACAGTGATGAAACTGGTGAAATTAATAAATCAGAGTTTTTTGTTAGTATAAATAGCCACTAATGTGTATATATTTGTATATTTTATTGCAAAACATCTATTAAGTTGCCACTAATATAGATGTATGTTTTTGTACTTATAGTTTGTTTGTATTTGGTTGCATTCATGATTAGGAAATGAGATGATTAAAGGAGAAATGAAAAACTAAATTTATTTTTAAAATAAAAAACATATTCACTTGAATTGTATATTTTAAATTTTAAATGCTCAAACAGTTTTATGGCTATTAAGTTCAGTTTTGAATGTGTTTAACACAAGACATTAATACTAATAGACAATTTAATCAGATTGATTTAGAGAACTCTTAACTGCTAACGGTAATTTAAGAAAATATTCTGTTACATCCATGATACTCAAACTGAGGTTAAAAATTTAGCATTAATTTAAAACCGAAGTTTTTCCCTTAGTTTTAGAAATATTGTAACCACAATTTTCTTAACTTCTTAGTAAGGATTTGCAAGGGCATATTAAATTTAACATAAGCTACTGGATATGCTTAAAAATCTGTAGAGCAATAAAACTTTAATATATTTTCCAACATGAAAAGCAAAGCCTCATATTTATATAAAGTTTAATAAAAAGGATTCTTAGATTGTACAAAATGAAATAACTTCATTACTAGGTTTCTTTCATTTGTACTAGAAAAATGTTATATGGGTTGGAATAATGACTCATTTAATTATTAAAAATATCTTTATTTGTAAAACTATATCCTATTCATGAACCACTATGTATAGTAACATATAATAAGGCATACAATACTAGTTTTAAATTAAAACAAACATCCAGGGAAACTTAGAAGGTTTATAGGCTTCATTTCCATTGTTTAGTTTTACAAAATAATAGCTTATTTTTTAATTGACATTAACTCCTCCCATTTTCAGCTTAAACTTTGTTATTCATTTGGATACCAAAACTAGGTCTAGGAGGTGATGTGGTTAGGTTTTGTGTCCCCACCCAAATCTTGAATTATAATCCCCATAATCCCTACATACTAGAGGAGAGACCAGGTGGAAGTAATTGGATCATGGGGACAGTTTCCCCCATGCTGTTCTCACAAGTAAGTGAGTTCTCACAAGATCTGATGGTTTTATAAAGGGCTCCTCCCTCACTTGGCACTTCTTCTTCCTGTGGTCTTGTGAAGAAGGTGCCTTGCTTCTCCTTCATCTTCCACCATGATCGTAAGTTTCCTGAGGCCTCCCCAGCCATGCTGAACTGTGAGTCAATTAAACCTCTCTCCTTTATCAATTACCCTGTCACGGGCAGTTCTTTATAGCAGTACGAAAACGGACTAATACAGGAGGTATACATTTGTAGAGCATATCAGTAAAGTAAACCAATTTATATGTGTGTGTTTGTGTGTGCGTGTGTGTGTTTATGTGCATATATATGCATATATACACACACACGCGTGTGTGTGTGTGTGTGTGTGTGTGTAGCCATTTTCTGGGAATACATCTTGTTGCACAAATATTGTCTGATCTCACCATATGTTGTTTTAAATGCAAAGCACATTTTTCTGTCTGATATTTCCTAATCTTACTACAACAAAGTCAAATGCTTCCAATTTTTATGGACTTCAGAGAATGCTTTTTAGAAACACCCAGTAATTTATTTTTACATTATTTTGCAGTATAGCTAGATTACCTCACCATTGTTAACAGATGCTTTCTCTCCACAACAGTTTGCTGTTATTTCATCAAACACAAAGATACAAAGAAATGCAGTAAGAAATATATATTTTTTTCTTTCATAACATTTATCACAATCAATATAGATTGGGGCAATACAATACTAATACTGCTGTGGTCCTTAGAGGCTGGAAATGTTTGTAGTGTAGCAGTGGTGCTATGAGCTGGTGCCAGGATAGATTCATGGAACCACTTAACGATAATACTGCTTCAGTAGAGGCAGTAATGGTATAAACAGGGCAAAGGAAATACCAGGATTGCAACAGATGCAATTGATTATATGCCTTGGGGAATATTCCACTCATTTATTTTAAGGCCAGTCCATGTAAATCAAAAGGCTGTGATGTTGTCAGTAAGACATATCACAGTCATTGTAATATGCAGTGACAGTGCTCCTGCGTTATTGATGCAGCAGCTCATGCCTTTGGACACAAGAAGCCATCTGAAGCATAGCTCTTACACTGTCAATTGTAGAAAATAATCTGACTTAAGCATCTGAATCACTGCAAACGGTGATATGGCTTGTTCTCAAAATATAAAGTGATAGAACTGCTTTAGGTAAAGTTTTACTATGTATTTGAACTTGGTCTTACATCTCTTTCTCAGTAAGGAAACATAATAATTTTCAATAACACTCGTACTTGTCATTCTACATTACAACAATACTTGGGGCAGCAAATAGTTAACTATGGAAAATAATTATTAAAGTAAAGGTTTCCAATGACATGTTCTCTTGGAGATATGCTTTCAGCACAGGAGAGTTTGCTTCATAAAGACCAAGTGTCTTTTTCTTATTCCTTCATAGTCAACTTAGTGAGCATTTTCAGAGTTAAAATTTTGCTTGCTCTGTCAGAGTTCACCTTGTGAGTATGAGAATGGCCAACTGGTTCTTTGAAAGCCGCAGCTTAAAGGGAACTGCTAAGCATTTCAATAGATGAAGGAATGGGAAGTCTTGTAATTAATGCTAATTTATGGCCTCACTCCTATGAAATTACACATTACATGCACATTAATTATGATTAGCATTCCTTCAATGAATAGCAAAGGAAATCATAATGATTTGTCACTTATTATACAATGCTGTCACACAATCTTTTGTAAAGATTGGGCTTTAGTTGCCCTGTGGATAATAAAGGGATGCTAAGTTCTAGGATGATGACTCCTTTCACTAGATAGTTCATAAAATAAGCAAGCAGTGAATGATTTAGCTTCAACTCTGAACTTTTTTTTTTTTTTTTTTTAATCACAGTTTGGCAGTTTAACTTCTGACTTTGAAAAGAAACCTATCATTTTCTTTAAGTGGAAAATAGAAGGCAATCATCTTTTTGTTATTACCTATATACTACTTTTGATTCAAAGACATGACATAAGCTCTCATTTAGTCTTGAAATAACTTGGGACTCATGGAGACAAAAATTTGAAAGTTTGTGTATATTTATATTACAGATACACTTACTTCTGCTCATATGCAATAATATATTATTATATTTTAATGTTATACATCATTTTCTATAAATTCAGATTGGCAAGAAATGTCATATATACATCTGTACCCACACACATATACACGACTAGATCTGACTTGCAGCTAATAGGAAATAAAATTTTAGTCATTTGATTATTGAGGTCAATAATCTTCTTGGAGTTGCTCAAAAATCTGGCAAACTAAGGCTAGGCAGCTCCTCATGGGAACTTGAACTAATCATCTTTGTTGCTTTTTTCCCCCTAATGTGGGCATAGAAATCTTTTCAGTGTCCATAATTCCATGCGGTAGGTCCAACTTTCCCAAATGCAGCCCGCAGCTGAAATCCTGCCACTTCATGGGGTGCTTCCAGGAACAGCAAAGAGAGTGGGTTCCCACTACTCTCAGAATCCAACGACCTCCATCACCCTCAGTTGTGAGAAATCTCAACTTTTTCCTTATTTTTTCCTTGATCCTGTTCCTGTCAAAAGTATTCTCCTCTTCACCCTATTATAGTCCTCTCATCCTTGAAATCTAGTTTTCAAAACACAAAAATTGAGAAAGGAATCATCATTACTTTGAGCCCTATAACCACAGCTTTCCTTGAGATAAAGGAGCAAAACAACCCTGCACACTCTGTAGAAATGTGGGGAGGGAACATACAGTAAAAATAAAACACAAATTAATAACTCAATAAATTATCCTGCCCCACACTGCTTGAAAATTCCACCTGTAATTTTTAATTTATCAGTACTCATATTATTCAAAAGTAGGAATGGAACACACACAAAGGGGAAAATGTGTATTCGTTCAATCTTTTCCAATCCAGAGATTTTGTGTCCAATTCACAGAGAAACCTCCGCCGGCAAGTTAACCACACAGGAGGTGTAGATTATGCAGTTTCAAGTACACATATATTTCCAAATAAGGTCTACCTTTCAGCAATCTTGATTTTTATCAGGGATTTTGTGGCTTTTAGAGTTTTGAACCACACATTATGAAATCTGATAAATAATAGTCCACCATCCAATTTCCATCCTATTCAGACTGTTAAAAAATTTTTCCTTAGTTACAAATCTGGTTTCACAGAGCATTTAAACTTTAGTTGCCTGTTTGGTCTGACTTTACTTACAGTGACATTTACCACTGTGACATAATGTTCGTAACATCGTTTCACTACCTAATATAAAAAGAAAGCAAAGCCCAGGTTTGAAACTAGATGTAGGGAGTTGGAATAAATGACTCCCTGAGGATTCTGTCAATTCAGTAGAGTGACGTTAGCAGTGATGCTAATAGCCAGCACTTATATGTGCTTGCTATGTGTCAGGATGGTTCTAAAGGCTTTAGAAGTATTAATTACTTTATTCTTTACAACTCATTGGGGTCACTATTATTATTATTCCCACTCACAGGTAGAAGAACTGAGGCAAAAAGTTTAAGTGATTTGCCTAAGCTCACGTAGCTGATAAGAAGTCTGTTGCAATTTAAGCCTAGTAGTTTGATTCCTGACTTGCTCTTCTTAATCATTCTACTATATCATAATTTCTTAGAATGGAAGGAGGATACCACCACTATTAGTCCCACCATATCTATATCAGTTTCTCTAACCCTTTATCAATTTTGATAGTTTTTCACTCTATTCTTGTAGCTTATACAAAGGTTGTAAGTTATTCAAAAATAGTCTTGACCATCTAAAAATGAATTTTATCTTCTTTCTTTTTAATTTATATATGTCATCATTTTGTTTTATAGTATAGGTAGAAATTCCTGTCTTCTTCCTGATAATAATTGTATAATTGTTTTAGTCTTAAGGAGAGTATTTGCTACTCTGGAGATAATTTTAAATATTTATTAAGCAACTAATTTGTGCCAAGTATTCTTGCAAATTCTAGAGGAAGAGGCAAAGAATAAACAAGATGAATAAGTAAATTTATTAAGTTAGTTAATGACACATGTTAAGGATAAAAAATATACAAGAAAAGTGCTGAGCTGTTTGGGTCAGTTAATTTCAGATAGTATAGCCAGGGAAGAACTCACTGAGAAAATGATTTTTTGAGTAAAAACCTTAAAGACATGAAGGAATGAGTCATGTTAATATCTGGGCAAAGATCCTTCCAGGAAGAAATAACAGCAAATGCAAAGGCCCAGAGGTAGGAATTTATCTGGAGTACTTAGAGAACAACATTAGTTCCTTATAGATGCTGGCTATTAGGCCTTTGTTGAACGAATAGTTTGAAAATATTTTCTCCCTTTCTGTAGATGGTCTGTTTACTGTTGATAGTTTCTTTTGCTGTGCAGAAGCTCTTAATTAGATCCCATTTGTCAGTTTTCGCTTTTTATGCAATTGCTTTTGGTGTATTCGTCATTAAATCTTTGCCAGTTCCTATGTTGAGAATGGAATTGCCTATGTAGTACCTGGGTGATGAAATAATGTTTACAACAAACACCAGTGACACAAGTTTATCTGTATAACAAACCTGTACATGTACCCCTGAACCTAAAATAAACATTTCAAGTAAAAGAAGAACATGATGGCCAGTGTGACTGACTCAGAAAATTGAAGATGAGACCTGAAAACGAGTGGAAGACCAGACCATGTAGCCTTAGAGGTTACAATAAAGTCTACGGCTTTTATACTGAGTGAGGCAGGAAGTTGTTAAGAAAAGGTTCTTAGCTAGGTGTGGTGATGTGTGCTTGTAGTCCCAGCTAAGGGAAAACCGAAGTGAGAAGATCACTTGAGCCGAGGAGTTGGAGGCTGCAGTGAGCTATAATCACACCACCGCGCTCCAATGGCACTCCAGTCTGGGTGACAAAGGGAGATCCTACCTCTTCAAAAAAATAGGGGTCTTGGTTTATTAAGAAGCTTCTTTTTTTTTTCTAATTAGAAAGTGATATTCAATAAAGTTTAAATCCAAAGGTTTTATTATGAGAATTTACACAAAAGACTCACAGAATTTTCTATATCTGTCCTAGAGTAAAAGCAAAAAGTGAAAGTGAACTTCAAACAGGTTAGTATAAATGAAAGATCTTTCACCACAACGATGCGCTGCACACTTTGGGGAAAACAACCGCACATTCTCCTTAAGAATTGTCACATATTATTAGAATTATTTGAATATAAGTTATATAGCAAGAGCATTACCATAAGAATATATGCAGTATTGGGTTAAAAAACCCTTAAATTTGACTTTTAACATAGAATTAAACTTTATTAATAAAGTTGTAAACATTATTCTTTAAATTTCTAGTCATGTAATTTTAGGATGTTTCCTTAATGATTGCTTTAGCCTTAGAGCAAATCTGCCTTTGCTTAAGGATAAATCTTAGGTACTTTTAAATATTAAAATGTGGACTGGAAATCTAGTCTCTGGCACTCGAAAACAAGCATGTTAAATTAGGAACACACTACCTCATTATTTTTGAACTCTGCCCTTGTATTGCAATATTATGGACCCAAGAGAGAAGATAGCAAGCTTTTCTATCTTAAAAATATGGAATTTTTCTAAATTTTCTGTGTCTTTTGCAGATGGTAAGAGAGGAATGGTAATAATAAAGATGTGTGCATGTGTTTGTGTGTGTGTGAATGTGCAAAGTCATTTGGGCATTAGATGATTTCTGCATTTGTTGTATGTCCATATATTCCATGAGCTACATTGCAATCAACTTCACAAATAAATATTTCAGGATTCATCAAAAAAATAAGAAGTAGTAGACTCACTTTTAGAATATCACATTAACAGTTGTCTTTGACAGCATTCTAGCTAGTGGCACCCAAGTCAGCCTGAATCAATGGTTTGTGAAGGTGGTTGCTGACTTTCTGAAGGTCTGCCCTTGATCTGGATTTTATTTTAAAGTGTTTTACATTTTCAAGCATTCTGAATGAGTAACTTACCTTCTAAAGACAAATGAAATAAGAAAAGTCTGTTTTTATTAGCCTTTGTAAGACATAAAACACGAAAAAGGGTACCTGCATTAGCTCTTCTCTCATATTGTAGGGCTTTTGCTGCCAGTTAAGACTAAGCTGAAAGTGACAAGAGGGCTTTATCTCTTGGTCTCTTATCTAACACTAGATAAGAAATATCTTTAGTTGTGCAGGTATATAACAGTTTCTTGCATTGTACCCTAAACAGAAAGATATATCTGAGGTAAACAATCCTTTCTTAAGATCAGCCTTAAAAAATAAAAAAAAAAAAAAACAGTTATTTTTCTTATTGCAAAAATACTAAGAGGAAGATAAATTATATGATCAGAAATATGGGCATTTAGGAAAATTATATTTATTAATGTATTCAAATACTTCAAATTTTGATTGTGTTTGTTCTTGTTCATTTAAGGTGACCAGCCCCATAGATGAGATCCCAGTTCTATTCAGAGATCACATTGAACTGAACTGTGCTTTAAAGTTAATGAAGGTTGGCATCTTGTGATTTTCTGTTGCTCTACTTGCTTTTTGAAAGGGTTGAGGTTATTTTCCACAGGACCTCTTAGGGTTGTGGACTTTAAAGTACTATATAAAGCATTTTCTTTACAATTCAATGCTAACAACGAAAGAGACATTCTGAGACATACAATTTTGTAACTGATCATATTTTTCCCTTTTCACTTTGATTATCAGGGAGCTTAAATGCAAAAATGAAGCCCAGTTTTATACACTCTATTATGGTTTACTTACTAGAATACTTTTCAAGTCTTAACTTTCTCTTCTAACAGTTTTTTGGTTTTGATTTTAAAGGTTGTATATAAATGAATGGATAATAAATGTTGCATGCTCAAATTTTCTAACTTTAGAAACTTTTCAAAATTGTTTCTACTCAGCCAGTAGGATCATCCACAGAAAGTTAAACTTGGAGACAGACGAGCAATCAGTCCTAATTATCAAAGAATTAAAGTAGGAAGCTATACCAAGTAACAGCTGAAGTGCATCAACCTTCAAAATTAGCAAACAAAGTAGTTATAACTTGATATAATTAGTCATTTAAAAGGTTTTTCTCATAATAATATTTTGTAGTAAGCTAGTAAATGAAAAAGAATGTAGTAATATGTTACCATAGGTGTGATACTTGGAAGTACACAATAACCTCTCACAATAACCTCTCAATAACCTTTGAATTTTTAACAACAAATGAGTATCTTAATACATGTCTTTCTTTTAAGATAATCACTATTACTTTAAGATACAAAATTTGTATATATTTTAATAATTTCCAAAAATAGTCATTTTTCCCTGATAAAACACCAATTCCTACAAAATCTTTGAAAAATAATTTTGCTTGAATATTGTGTCCAATTTGAAATCATGCTTCTAGAAAATAGAAAGAAAGTGTAGAAAACATTTAACGTAATTAAGGGATTTAAAAAATTGAAAGGAGTTGACATTATTTATTCTAGAGAGATAACTCAGAAGGAGCTAATAACCATCTTTGGATTAAAAAGAAAAGCTGTGTATATGGTGACATTCTCCCCTGCTTACTTCTGCATCTTCTCAGGTGTGGACTGAAGAAAGACATGGACTACATTTGTTGTTAAGGAAGACTTCACTCATAGGGAACATGGTTTTGACAGTAAGGTAGATCAAATGCTGACATAGGTTACCAAGGGTTGTTAGGGTGTTGTGAATTCTTAATCTCTAGGGAATTGCTACATTTAAACAGACAGCTATGTGATTGAATGATTTAGACAGTGGCGCTTGGTATTTAATCCCTAGATGGGATAAAAATTGTGTGTGTTTTTTAAAACTTATAATTCAATAATTTTATTAAGGCACATATGGCATATCCAAAGAAGTATTGCTGATTACTCTTAAATTAAGTACAGAGACAAACACTAAATTTCTAAAACAATTTAATATATTAAAAACAGTCATCTATTTTTTTTAAAAACTGTGTCTTCCTCCAACAAGATCCTATACCATGTTGGTTACACATCTACTGAAGCATTTAATATGTTACATTTGGGTTATGAATTCCTTTCTTTCACTAGACAGTACTTTTTCTTTCTTTGTCAATTGAAACCATAGTGAAAATTATTTGCATTCCCAGAAACTAGCACAATATTCCACATGACACCTGTAAGAAAAATGTGGTAGATGAATGGAAAAAGTAAAGAAGCAAATAAGGAAAGGAAATAAATTCTCTTTCTGGCTCATATCTTAAAAGGAAAGAAGAAATAGAAATTCACTGAGGCCGGGCATGGTGGCTCACACCTATAATCCCAGAACTTTGGGAGGCTAAGGTGAATGGATCACTTGGGGTCAGGAGTTTAAGATCAACTTGGCCAACATGGTGAAACCTTGTATCTACCAAAAAAAAAAAAAAAAACAAACCTCATTCTTTCAGTCATCTTATAGGAGCTTTCCCAGTTACTTTTCCCTAGGCAGTTCCTTTTCCCTAGGGCCATGATCTTTTCAGAGTGCTAGTAACTACAGAAGGTAATGAATAACCTAAAAAGCATCTAACACAATAAATATTTGTTCACTGAATGACTGAAATCTTAGGAAAATCAAATATATTGATGCTAAAAATGGAGCATTCTATTATAATTTTTTCTCTCACATTCTTGCTTTTTAGCTACTGGATGAACTATTTTTCTTTAGAGTCCTAATTTCAAGTTAATCTAATGAAAATATTCCAGTTTAGCTGAAAATATTCCTTCACTTTCAGTGTTTCTCTGTTTTAAAATTTATGTAAATATTCACTTGGTGGTGAGGCAAAGACACTTCCATTATTGTCACAATGGTTATCATTCATTATGGTCCCATAAGATATCTCTCACTTCATCTCTTGCTTTTATATTTGATTGAATAGATAAATTCACTTTTATAGATGAGGAAACTGAGTTATCTAATATATAAAGAACTTGCTCAATGTTACATGTAAAGTTAAGGGAAGAACTAGGGATTTGCACATACTTTGGAGTTCTCATATCTTTGTGCCCAACCTCAGAATGTACTATTCATATAGAATGTTTTTTAAAAAAATTGTATTTGCTTGAGTCGCAGATTGTATTTTTATTTCAGTCCACAATGTTTTGATGACCCAGTTGAGTACTTAGAGTTCTTATCACAATGTTTTATAATTGTTCATTTACTGGTCTGTTTAATAAAAAAGATTGAGTTCTCTGAGGGCCAGATTGGAACTTCTATCTTTGTATTTCTAGAATCTGGTAAAGTGTATGATAGGGAGAAAATACTCGATAAATATTTGTCAAATAATTGAATAAATAAGAATTCTCTTATAAATGATTCAGGCTCCTTTTTTTCCCTAAATTCTCCCTTCCACTCAAATGCTCAGAAATATTTTTCTTAAAGTCAGAATATTCCTGCAGCAGACATTGTTGGTTATAAATATTCCTGTCTTTTTTGAATTTTGGTTTTGTTTTGTTGTTGGGAGGTTTTGTGTTTCAGGGAAGTATGAACCAGAGATGAAATGGTTAAAGTAATTCTATCCCCTTGTCAGTGGTTGAGTAAGGAGGATATATGTGCTACAATGCAAATAAGATAAAGCCTGTTGGGAGCTTACTGGAAAAGTTTTGTTGCCTTTAAAAAGCAAAAGAAAGGAAAAGATTCAGGTTCTTCTCCTGCATATTTCAGTAAGAGGATATGATGTTTGAAGCTGTTTCCACTTTTAAGGGCAGAAACCAAAATAATGGTAATAGTAGAGCAGAAAGATCAAAAAAAAAAAAAAAAAAGAAAAAGAAAAAACAACCTGACTATATTGTAGATTTCTGAATTAACAGCCTTTAAAATATCCTAATCCTTTCTTTTGAAATGGATCATTCAATCATAAAAATTTTCTGGAATTTGTTTATCTCAGTTTATTATAAATTTTCCTCTAAGATCAAATGTAGGCATAGCTGTGACATATAGGCACCAAGCCTTAAGAAAAGATTCCTCTTCCTACCTAGTAGTCAGGGACTTCTACCTCTGTTAGAAAAGACTGACATGCTACTCACTTCTGAGAGACAAAGCTACTCCATATAGTTTAGAACACACTTTAAACAACTACTTATTTACCTCTGTCAGGTCAATATGGTGACATAAAATTTGTGATTTGCTGGTAAAAATTTAACAACTCGGTTTTTAAAAACAAAAAAGTGCATATTTATGCATAATGAATTTATTATGAATTGTACTGATATAAAAGATGGGTAGCAAATAATTTCCAAATAATGGTAAAACATACAATATCCTTTTGTGAGTTCCAGGTAGCCAGTTGATTCTCACATAATGCTTGGCTTAATTTGTACCAAGTTCACATATTCATAGACAAGCTACAGTTGCTGCTGATGAATAATTCTATTTCCAACAGGACTATTGGTTGATATTTTCATTTGTGTTAACAAAAATTTAAAATGAAACAAAGAGCGGTGTTGGAACATCACTCAGTTGCCAATGACATGACCAACTTTTTTGCTGAACTGCATACGTTTTTAAATAATGGAAAAATATTTCCTGAATTTTTTGTGCTATTCATATGTAACAGATACAACCATAATATACTTTGTTTACTCTTTTCTATTGACATTTTCTCCATCCTTTTTGTTAATCTAGACAATTAATAAAACAATCAATTAAGTCCTGATATGCAGTGTTTTTCAGTTACTGTGGTGTAAATATTCTTGTGATAGCTAAATTCAAGCTACTGGCATGATGTCAAAGAACAAGACATTGAGTGGAGTTATACAGTGGAACACTATTTTCCCCATATGAAAGTAAGAGAAGTAAATAATCTCAAATGTTAAGATAATTGTGAGCTATACTAAACTAATTAAGAAGTGATGAGGTTTGAGTATTCCATATGTACATAATCGATTAATTGTAGATTTATATAATTTAATAATAGCTGTGTTTAACAACAAGCAACATTTCTGAAATGTCATAATTAGTTCTTGAAAGCTGGTATGGACCAACTCAAGCACATCATTGCACCAAATATTAATACTTCATCCCAGAAACAAGTGATTGATTTTTCTGGTTTAGTTCACCTAGATTTGAGTAACAAATTGTCTAAAACATATTGTTGCTACCAGATGTATTTTTCTAGGCTAACGATTTTGACAGATTGTCTCTGTCTCCCTAAGAGTTAATACCAGAAGAAACTTGATATATTAATTTGAGGAACAAAATCTAATTTTTAAAAAGCTGCTCAGGAGTGCCACATTCTTAAATTTACCTGTAGACTTAAATATTATGATTTCTATTATAAGTAATGGTAGAACTCCTCTTCAAGGAATATATGCTAATCAAATCAGAATTGAGAATTTATTTTGAGGGTTAAGATTTGGCAAATTATTTTTCTGTGACATTGGAATAAACATAAATCTTACTTAAGTTATATATTATTAATGTCTAAAACTTCATATAATTTCAGGATTTTTTTTTTTTTTTAACAGAGTTAAGGCTTTTGTGGTTAAATTTGACGAATATATGAAGATAATTTTCTACTAAGCCCAGACAAATTAAGTGATTCAGGATTAATATAGCCTTTACTTTTCAGGTTTATTTAAATGAGACAGGGAACAAAGTGAAGTGGTTGCAAAGTGATAGGAACAGTTTCACAAAACTGTCTTATAATTTGTTTTCTTCAAATTTATGTACAGAAATGACATCTCATTATGTTCCTTCTTTACCATTCCTGTAGAGAATTCTTGATACTTATAAAACATTCTTTCTTGGAGTTATCTTCTGAGAGTCTTGATTATATGCACCATTTCATTTGTTTTGTTTGAAAAAAAATCATTGTAGCCGGGCGCGGTGGCTCAAGCCTGTAATCCCAGCACTTTGGGAGGCCGAGACGGGCGGATCACAAGGTCAGGAGATCGAGACCATCCTGGCTAACACGGTGAAACCCCGTCTCTACTAAAAAATACAAAAACCTAGCCGGGCGAGGTGGCGGGCGTCTGTAGTCTCAGCTACTCGGGAGGCTGAGGCAGGAGAATGGCGTGAACCCGGGAGGCGGAGCTTGCAGTGAGCTGAGATCCGGCCACTGCACTCCAGTCTGGGCGATAAAGCGAGACTCTGTCTCAACAACAACAAAAAAAAAAAAAAAAAAGAAAAAGAAAAAGAAAATAAATCATTGTAAAGAAAATAAACTATAGAAATTAGCTCTCATTCTTTAAATTTCATATTCAATAAAAGATTTATTTTTTAACCTGAGCAACCAGATGGTATAGAAGAAAAGATACATAAATTTGGCATTGGATGAAACAATATCTAATTCCACTCTAAACTCTTGAGAAACACATGGAAATTAAAGAGTCATTGAAATTGTGCCTTCTCTTACCTCAGTAGGGTAAGGAAACAGATAAATAGTTCTTTTTCCCATAACTTCAGAGTGGGATCTAGCTAAATTTTGCCTACCCCAGCTTACCAACTTTTGTTTACAGATACAATACAGCTGAATGCATGAGAAGCTGCCTATATGGATTGTTGAACAGGAGAAAATAGTTTGGCTGTACTGTTATAAATTTACTCCAATTCCAATAAGATTGTTAATCTCAGGCAATTTCACGAAAGTGCTTGGGCAATTCAAGAACAATCTTTTCTATTACCTAATTATTCACATAATTGAGAAAAACTGGGGCTATTATGCTGACCTCTGTATTTAAATCTAACTCTGCATTTTTGTACTTGCAAAGAATTGACTTGAGAATTTATTTTTAATATTAATTTTATACATGTTTTTTCTATTTTTTATCTTTGTAAATTTATAAAATAGATTTTTTTCCCTAAGAATTTATATACTTCTAACACCTTGGTACTAAAATCATTATGAAATGCTTATGCTATTTCCTCAGTAATAATTTGTCAATATCTCTAATTGAGAAACCTTAAATATAAACTCTAAGTTTAAGAAGATCTGTTTTTGAGTATCTCTACTATTTAGAAACTATAAGATAGAAGGAAAATGCTTAATGATTTTTTCAAAAGAGAAATATATTGATACTTTAGAAATCTTTTGCCACCCAAATCATGCCTTTAGAATATGTCTTGATTGAAAGAACATACTTCCTGGATCCATTTTTACTTGTCATGCTTATGAATTATAATGTGCATAAAATTCTTGATAATTTTCAAAGCACTTAAAACAGAAATTTTATTTATTAATACTGACAATTTGACATAAAATGAAACAGTGAAAACTGGTACACCGAAGAATTATTCACAGATCCAGTATAAAAAAATAGGACATTTTAAAATTTTGTAAAGCTTTCTCTTCTTACTGATAGCTTAATACAAAATAAGCCAAAAACAGACCTAATATCTTAGGAAAACACTCCAAGATACCAGGTTACAGAGTGCCAAACTGCCTTTTCCCTTTTCTTCTCATAAAAAAGCCTCAAGACAATAAAATGATCAGATTTCATTTCACTCCTTGGTTAACAGATAACAGTTAAATCTAGTTAAGTATTTGCCAGATTTCCAGCACATTTATTGAGTAGAGGATCCTTTCCTCATTGCTTGTTTTTGTCAGCTTTGTTGAAGATCAGATGGTTGTAGATGTGCGACCTTATTTCTGGGCTCTCTGTTCTGTTCTATTGGTTTATGTACCTGTTTTTGTACCACTACCACGCTGTTTTGGTTACTGTATCCCTGTAGTATAGCTTGAAGTAGGGTAACATCATGCCTCCAGCTTTCTTGGCTGTTTGGGCTCTTTTTCGTTCCATATGAATTTTAAAACAGTTTTTTGCAGTTCTATGAAGAATGTCATTTGTAGTTTGATACTACTAGCATTGAATCTGTAAATTTCTTTGGGCAGTATGGCCATTTTAATGATACTGATTTTTCCTGTCCATGAGGATGGAATGTTTTCCATTTCTTTGTGTCGTCTCTGATTTCTTTGAGCAGTGTTTGGAATTCTCATTGCAGATATTTTTCACCTCCCTGGTGAGCTGTGTTCCTAGGTATTTTATTCTTTTTGTGGCAATTGTGAATGGGATTGTGTTCCTGATTTGGTTCTTGGCTTGGCTGTTGTTGGTTTATGAAAATGCTGATGATTTTTTGCGTGTGTTGATTTTGTATTCTGAAACTTTGATGAAGTTGTTTACCAGCTAAAGCAGCTTTTGGTCTAGGGCTATGGGATCTTCCAGATACAGAATCATGCTTATAGTCAACTTGATTTAGTCATGAATAGTCAAGATGATTCTGTATCTAGAAAACTCCATAGTCTCAGCCCAAAAGGCCAACTAAGGAATAGTTTGATTTCCTCTCTTTCTATTTGAATGCCCTTTTTTTTTCTCTTGCCTGATTGCTCTGACCAGAACTTCCAATACTATGTTGAATAAAAGTGGTGAGAGAGGGTATTCTTGATCCAGTTTTCAAGGGGATTGATTCCAGCCTTTGCCCATTCGGTATGGTGTTGGCTCTCGGTTTGTCACAGATGGCTCTTATTATTTTGAGGTATATTCCTTCAATACCTAGTTTGTTGAGTGTTTTTAATATAAAGGTATGTTGAATTTTATCGAAAGTCTTTTTGCACCTTTTGAGATATTCAGGGTTTTTTTGTCTTTAGTTCTGTTTATGTGATGAATCACATTTATTGATTTGCATATGTTGAACCAACCTTGCATCCCAGGGATAAAGCCTACTTGATTGTGATTGATTAAATTTTTTTGTGCTACTGGATTCAGTTTGCAAGTATGTTGTTAAGGATTTTTTGCATTGATGTTCATCAAGGATATTGGCCTGAAGTTTTCTTTTTTTAAATGTGTCTCTGCCAGGTTTTGGTATCAGGATGATGCTATCCTCATGGAATGAGTTGGGAGGAGTCCCTCCTCCTCAATGTTTTGGAATAGTTTCAGTAGGAATGGTATCAGCTCTTGTTTGTTCATCTGGTAGAATACAGCTGTGAATCTGTCTGGTGCTGGGCTTTTTATGGTTCATAGGTTATATGTTACTGATTCACTATCAGAGCACATTATTTGTCTGTTCAAGGAATCAATTTCTTTCTGGTTCAGTCTTGGGAGGTATATGTGTCCAGAAATTTATCAATTTTTTCTAGGTTTACTAGTTTGTGTGCATTTAGATATTTGTAGTAGTCTATGACAGTTGTTTATATATCTGTAATATCAGCAGTAACATCTTTATTGTCTCTAGTTGTGTTTATTTGGATTTTCTCTCTTTTATTCTGTATTAGTCTATTAGTCTGTATTCTGTATTAGTCTATTAGTCTATATTCTGTATTAGTGGTTTATCTATCTTATTAATATTTTCAAACAGTAAACTCCTGGATTCATAGATCTTTTGATTTATTTTTTGTGTCTTGATCTCTTTTGTCAGTTCTGATTTTGATTATTTATTGTCTCCTGTTAGCTTTGGGATTGGTTTGCTCTTGCTTCTCTAGGTCTTTTGGTTGTGATGTCATGCTAATTTGAGATGTTTCTGACTCTTTGATGTGGGCGTTTGGTGCTATAAAAAATTTTTCTCCTAACACTGACTTATCTGTGTCCCAGAGATTCCAATATATTGTATCTTTGTTGACATTGGTTTCAAATAACTTCTTGATTTATGCCATAATTTTACTATTACCCAAAGTCCTTCAGGAGCAGGTTGTTTAATTTCCATATTATTTCAAAGTTTTGAGCAATATTTTAAGACTTGATTTATATTTTTATTGTTCTGTGATCTGAGAATGTGTTTGGTATGCTTTTGGTTTTATTTGCATTTGCTAATGACTTAATGATTGTTCTGTGTTCAATTGTGTTGTCAATTTTAGAGTATATGTCATGTCGTAATAAGAATAATGTATATTATGTTATTTTGGGGTGGAAAGTTCTTTAGAGGTCTATCAGATCCATTTGGTCAAACGTTGAGTTCAGTTCCTGACTATCTGTTAATTTCTGCCTCAATGTTCTATCTAATACTGTCAGTGGGGTGTTGAAGTCTCTTACTATTATTGTGTTGGATTCTAAGTCTCTTTGTAAGTCTCTAAGAATTTGCTTTAGGTATCTGGGTGCTCATGTGTTTGGTCCACATATATTTAGGATAGTTAGGTCTTCTTGTTAAGTTGAATCCTTACCATTATGTAATGCCTCTCTCTTTTTTTTTTATCTTTGTTAATTTAAGGTCTGTTTTGTCTGAAATGAGGATTTCAACACCTACTTTTTTTTTCTGATTTCCATTTTCTTGGTAGATTTTCCTCCATCTCTTTATTTTGAGCCTATTCATGTCATTGCATGTCAGGTGGGTCTCTTGAAGACAGAAGACCACTGGGTTTTGATTTTTTTTTTAATTTTTATTTTTTATCAAGCTTGCCACTCTGTGCCTTTTATATGGGGGTATTTAGCCCATTTATGTTCAAGGTTAGCATTGATATGTGTGGATTTGATCCTGTCATTGTGTTGTTAGTTGGTTATGATGCTGTTTTTTGCATGTGTGGTTGCTTTGTAGTGTCACTGGTCTGTGTTTTTGTATTGACTGGGATAGTCTTTCCTTTCTATATTTTGTGCTCCTTTAAAGAGCTCTTGCAAAGTGGGACTGTTGGTAACAAACTCCCTTAGCATTTGCTTATCTTTAAAGGATCTTATTTCTTCTTTAAAGGGGAAGCTTAGTTTGTCTGAATATAAAATTTTTGGTTGAAGAATTTTTTCGCTGAGAACGTTGAATATAATCCCCCAATCACTTGTAAGGTTTCCTCTGAGAGGTCTGCTGTTAGTTAGCCTGATATGGTTTTCTTTGTAGGTGACATGCTGTTTCTCTCTTGCTGCCTTTAACATTCTTTTTTCATTTCAACCTTGGAAAATCTGATTATGTGTCTTGGGGATGATATTATTGTGTAGAATATTGTAGGGGTTCTCTGTATTTCCTGATTTTTACTGCTGGCCTCTCTAGTGAGGCAGGGGAAGTTTTCATGAACAGTATCCTGAAAAATGTTTCCCAAGTTGTTTACTTACTCACTGTCCCTTTCAGGGATGCCAGTTATTCATAGATTTGGCTTCTTTACATAATCCCATATTTCACAGAGGTTTTGTTCATTCATTTTCATTCTTTTTTTTTTTTAAATTTTTGTCTGACTCTCTTATTTCAGAGAGCCAGTCTTCAAGTTCCATGATTCTTTCCTCAGCTTGATTTATTCTGCTGTTAATACTTGTGATTGAATTGTGAAATTCTTGTAGTGAGTATTTCAGCTCTATTTGATCAGTTAGGCATATATATATATATATATGTACACACACACACACACATACTGGCTATTTTGTCTGTCAGCTTCTGTATTGTTTTATTGTGATTCTTAGTTTCCTTAGATTGGGTTTTGCCATTTTCCTGAATCATGATGATCTTCATTCCTATCCATATTCTGAATTCTATTTCTGTCATTTCAGCCAGTTCAGCCTGGTTAAGAACCCTTGTTAAAGAACTAGTGCATTCATTTGGAGGATATAAGACATTCTGGCCATTTGAGTTGTCAGAATTCTCGCATTGGTTCCTTCTCACCTCTGTATGTGGGTGCTCTTGATTGGGCTGGGCTTGATTGCCGGGCTGCCTCTGATTGAAGTGGTCAGGCTGGATTCCAGGTCAGGCATCCCTGCCCAGTGAGGAGGTGAGAACCAGGACCTGAGTAGAGAACAGTCTGGCTAATTTTCTATGAGGTGCGTGCTCTGTGCTAGGGGTATAGACCAGACCCTCATCCCTGTGGACTCTCCATAGCCCAGAGACAGCAAGGGCAAGGGCTGTGAGACAGCACAGATGGTGGCCTGCCTGTCCCACTGGGAGATCTTTCTTAGAGAGTTGCAGAGCTGCTTCTGGCTCAGTAACCCTGGCACAAGGTGGCTGGACACCCAGACCAGAAGGGCCTGCCCAGTGAGGAGATGTGAGATTGGAGACCCATGTAACAAACAGTCTGGCCACATTTCTGTAGGGCTGCTTCAGTGTGCTGGGGGTCTGCCCCAGTCCTTAGTCACCTCAGATTTTCCAGCACCCGAAGGTATCAATGGTGAAGGCTGTGAAACAGCAAAGATGGTGCCCTTCCCCTCCCTATGGGTGCTCTGCCCCAGGGAGGTATGGATCTGTTGCTGGTTCCGTCACACTCGTTGTGGGTAGTTGCAGAACTTGATCAGGAGATTCTGCCCAATAAAGAAAAATGGGATGTGGAACCCACGTGAACAACTGGTCTTGTTGCTTCTTCATAGAGCTGCTGTGCTTTGCTGGTGAGCCACTCCAGTCCATAGTCTCCTTGGACTCCCTAAAACCCGAAGGCAACAGCTAAGGCTGTGCAAAAGCCAGTAGGATAATTCTTAATTGCACTTACAGAATGTATTCTCTCATAAAAGAGAGAGTATAAGCTTGGAGAAGACATAATTGTAAACAATAAAATAAATGCCAAGGCTGGGGTACTTGTGAGGCAACTGTTTTCTTTTTTAGTTAATTATATTTTGGGGGTATATGTGATAATTTAATATATCCATATAATTTGCAAAAGATCAAATCAGTGTAATTGGGATATCTATAAACTTAAATATGTGTCATTTGTTTATGCTAGAAACATTAAAATTATTCTCATAGCTATTTTGAAATATATGAGGTTATTGTAAACTATAGCAAACCTACTGATCTATCAGACACTATGTCTTATTTCTTCTATTAAACTGTGTATGTGTACCTATTAATCAACTGCTCCTGTTTATTTTCCACTGTATTCTATGTCCCTCTCTGATTTTCTTCCCTTAATATTCAATGGATCTTAATAACATAAAATGAAGGTTCTAAGCTTTTATTGATACTGCTTATTTACAACATTTATAGAATAAAAATTCACACATTTAATATTTACTAAATATTAAATATAAACTTCATATTATTAGGGTTATTATTGCAATTTTGTTTTGTGTATATAGAACTAGGTCCCATGTGGTATAGAAATAAAAGACAATATTTGATGAGTACCCCTATTTCTGTTATAATCCATGATTCATTCTCATCATTTCACTTAATCAGTTAAGATATCCAGGATTTATCCTCATTTTCTCTGTACTCATGACCTTAGGGTTTTAAGTTAACATAAATTAAAGCAGAGCCCATTTGGGTGGAGAAAATAGGTAATGATGATGACAAGGTCCATGATTTGGTCCCATTTTATATGCTACACTAGAAAGCTAAGTGGAGTTGGATTTAGTACATTATCACAGTTTTTTCAGTCTCCTTTCAATTTTTCCTCCTTTCTTCATAGCTACCAGATTCACAAGAATATAAGGGGAGTGTAGAAGAAAACATTTTAGTGCTTTCTTTCTTTGAATTTTATCTTGTATCCCAAAGAGGTTTCAGATTCTCTCTTTTCCAACGGCCTTCCTCATCCATTGATTTTCCAAATACAACATGACTCTGTGCTATATCTCTATAATATGAAACAAATAATGAACAGCTGACATTCTTCACCTCTCTAAATAACCAAATGAGCATATCTCTACAATCAGTGGGCAAGTCAGGTCACAGTTTGGAGGCAAATTAGTGTTTCTGGGGAGCTTTAAACAAATTAGTGTCGGCTGGGCACAGTGGCTCATGCCTGTAATCCCAGCACTTTGGGAGGCCGAGGTGGGTGTATCACCTGAGGTCAGGAGTTCAAGACAAGCCTGGCCAACATGGTGAAACCCCGTCTCGACTAAAAATATAAAAACTAGCCATGCGTGGTTGTGGGTGCCTGCAATCCCAGCTACTCAGGAGGCTGAGGCAGGAGAATTGCTTGAACCCAGGAGACAGAGGTTGCAGTGAGCTGGTGCTACTGCACTCTAGCCTTGGCAAAAGAGTGAGACTCTGTCTCCAAAAAAAGAAGAAAAATATCAGTATCTTAGGCACAATAGGGATCAAATACAGTCAGAAACCCTGGAGGTTGAACATAGGCATCAATAGTTTAAACCCTCCCCCCACACCTAGTGATTCCTATGTGCAGATAATTAGAGACCCAGTGACTCATCCTTGAAGGTATCACTTTATTTCTTGGTTTGTCTGTACTTTCTTCTTTGACCAACACTGTTTCTCCTGACTCAGAGGTCACTCAGAATTCTTGAGGTGACTCTGTATCTCTGTTCCAAGTTATTACTAGTTGATTAATAGGCTTACTTTAAGAAGGGTACCCTGTTTTCTTTGGGCATAGTTTCTGGGTAAGGAGAAGGGGAAGCATTTATGTTGCCAGTTTTAAAAAAAATGAAGACAAACAATGATAACAAAAGTTCAACAATATAACAAACTTTTGATAACAAAAGTTCAACATTTTTAAGTACAGTAATATTTAAATGATACCTAGAACATAGTACGATCTCATTGAATTTTAATTTATTTTTAATTAATTAATTTATTTTTTAGAAACAGAGTTTCACTATATCTCCCAGGGTGGAGTGCAGTGGCGCGATCTTGGCTCACTGCAACCTCTTCCTCTCAGGTTCAAGTGATTCTACTGCCTTAGCCTCCCAAGTAGCTGGGACTATAGGCGCATGCTACCATGTCTGCCTGATTTTTTTTGTATTTTAGTAGAGACAGAGTTTCACCATGTTGCCCAGGCTGGTCTCAGACTCCTGAGCTCAGGCAATCTGGCTGCCTCAGCCTCCCAAAGTCCTAGAATTACAGATGTGAGCCACAATGACTGGCCAAATTTTAATTTTTTTTCTACATCCTAGAAGTGGAATTGGCTGAATAGATTGTAGGAAGAAATTTATTTGGTATTTGTCTCAATAGAACCCTTCAGACTGCTATAAAACATGCTTAACATTTTTTCATGGGAAACTCTTTAAAGTTTTCTAGAACCTTCAAAAATTGACTGTTTTGTACAAACAAGATACACCTTATACAAAAATTAACTCCAGATGGCTTAAAGACTTAAATGCAAAATCTAAAACTATAAAATCCCTGGAAAAAAACCTAGACAATACCATTCAGGACATAGGCATGGGCAAAGACTTCATGAATAAAACACCAAAAGCAATTGCAAGAAAAACCCAAATTGACAAATGGGAGCTAATTAAACTATAGAGCTTCTGCACAGCAAAAGAAACTATCATCAGAGTGAACAGGTAATCTACAGAATGGGAGAAAAATTTTGCAATCTATCCATCTGACAAAGGTCTAATAGCCAGAATCTTCAAGGAACTTAAACAAATTTACAAGGAAAAAGCAACCCCATCAAAAAGTGGGTGAAGAGTATGAACAGACACTTCTCAAAAGAAGACATTTATGAGGCCAACAAACATATGAAAAAAAGCTCGTCATCACTGGTTATTAGAGAAATGCAAATCAAAACCACAATGAGATACCATCTCATGCCAGTTAGAATGGTGATCATTAAAAAGTCTGGAAACAACGGATGCTAGTGAGGAAGTGAAGAAACAGGAACACTTTTACACTGTTGCTGGGAGTGTAAATTGGTTCAACCATTGTGGAAGACAGTGTGGTGATTCCTCAAGGATCTAGAGCCAGAAATACCATTTGACCAGCAATCCTATTACTGGGTATGTACTCAAAGGATTATAAATCATTCCACTACAAAGACATATGCACATGTATGTTTATTGCAGCACTATTTACAATAGCAAAAACTTGGAACCAACCCAAATGCCCATCAATGATACACTGGATAAAGAAAATGTGGCATATATATATCATGGAATACTATGTAGCCATAAAAAATAATGAGTTCATGTTCTTTGCAGGGACATGGATGAAGCTGGAAACCATCATCCTCAGCAAACTAAGACAGGAACAGAAAACCAAACACCTCATGTTCTCATTCATAAGTGGGAGTTGAACAATGAGAACACATAGACACAGGGAGTGAAACATCATACACTGAGGCCTGTCAGGGGGTTGGGGGCAGCGGGAGGGAGAGTATTAGGACAAACACCTAATGCATGTGGGACTTAAAACCCAGTTTACAGGTTGATAGGTGCAGTAAACCACCATGGCACATGTATACCTATGTAACAAACCTGCATGTTCTGCACCTGTATCCCAGAATTTAAAGTAAAGAAACAAAACAAGCAAACAAAGAGAAGTTAAAAAAAAGAAAATTGGAGTCAAATTGTCTGTAATCTTCCTGCTTGGCCATCTTAAAAATGCATAGTCCTGTGGAAACAGCTTTGCCACATGGGTAGGTGGCTATGAAGACATTATCTCTCATCACAGAAGGGAAACTATGATCCATTTTTCTCACTAATGAGAAACTGTATCCTCTATTTTTGTTCTTATATCTTTCAGGATGTAATTTTCTTTGATTCTCTTAGATAATGTAGTCTAATAGAAATTTTTATTAGTAAGTTGGGGAATTAGGTGGAAAGGTTATAATTTTTTTTTTTGCAAATTGTTTGAAGTTTATGGAAAATATTATACATAATTTATACAGTTCAAAAGCTACTTAAACTTCCATTTAATTTCCAAACCTTTCTATACAGGGGATATTAGAAATTTTCTGTTTAATAGACGTTCCAGCTTATCTTCAAGCAAAGTTGGCTTTGAGGCACTTTATGCTGCATCTTCAGAAGCATCTTTTTATATGTATTGACCTTGATGTTTAATTATTATAAAGCAATCATAATACAATGAAATTGTGTTGATGCTTTCTTAAATTGCTTGTCTGACTTTTTCATTGTGGTTTATTTATTTCAATTATTTTATAGCAAATATCTCGTTATAATATATGCTTTTTATGATTGCCACTGTTGTGGGAGACATATTTTATCACTTAACGGAGAAGGTTTAGAGTACTCTTTCATGCCTCTTAAAATTCTTAATTTGAATTATTCAGAGGAATGTGGAAGTTATGTCATTTAGGGGGATTTTAATGCTGCATGTTAACAGACAATTTATTTCATCCTAGATAATGTAATATTTCATTTAACTGGAAAACTCAGAGCTATGGTAGCTTCGAGCAAAGTTGGATCTAGTATCTCGTAATGTTATCAAGATCCAAGTTTCTCTTTGTCACTCTCTTTCTTGGATTCAAGTTCATTTTAAGGTTGGCTCTTTTGTGGTTCCAAGATGCCTACCAGATACTTCTGGGGTTATGGGACTTCTTAAGCATTGTTCATCAACATTCCATGCAAGGTCTTAAGATTCACTGTAAATGTGCAGTTTAGGTCACATGTCTAAATTAAACCAATCACCATGTATCTAGAGATGAAATGCACTGATTACCCTGGCCTGCATCATGAACTATATTCATAGTTCTAATGATGGAATCGACTTTCTCAGAAACGTACTACTTCTTGTATGAGTGCTAACAAAATATCTCAAAACTTAGTGACTTAAAACAACCACATACACGATTTCACAGTTTTTGTGGTTTAGGATATAGGTGTGTCTTAGCTGGGTCCTCTGTCTCAGGGCCTCTCACAAGCTGCAATCAAGGCATCAGGGTTGTAATCATCTCAAAGCGGCAAAAATATCTGCTTTCAAGCTCACTCACATGGCTGCTGGCAGAAGTCAGCAGTCTGTGTATTGTTGAATTTAAGAACTCAGATCCTTGCTTGCTATTGGCTGAAGGCCTCCCTCAGTTCCTCATCATATCGGTTTCTACAATATGATAGCTTGTTTCATCAAAGCTGCAAGTAGAAGAGGCAATGAAGGAAGAATGCTAGCAAGACGTAATTTATAGTTTTTTTTTTAAAATAACCTAATCACAGAAGTAACATTTCATCAATTTTGCTGTGTTGTGTTTATTAAAAGCAAGTTGATAGGCCCAGCCCACATGCAAAGGGAGAGGATTATACAAAGGCATAAATACCAAGAAGCAGGGATCACTGGGAGTCGTGTCAGAAACTGTCTACCACATTCCCTAAATTCACTTTTGCTGACTAGACTTTAGCTGTTTTACATATGATTGCCAAATAATTTTGAAGTTATATCCACTCATAGACTCATTTATGCTAACTTGAGTTAAAATGTCAGCTATGTGATGCTTTTTAAGCTTAAAATATTTCTCTCCTTTATATCAGGCATTACATTGGCTAACTAGAAATCAATTACAGCAGGAAGAAAAGCAATAATCAAATTTCTGAAGGCAGTAGGCTCGGGAAATACAATTTATTTAATTCAGTTTTGCCGTAAGTTTTAAATTGCTAATTGTAGGCATCTAAAGGCCTTTAAATGGATCCCAGGCAAATATCCTGACAGTTGAACATGTTTCTTTTAATCAGTTTAGGGCATCCAAATTATAGCAAAATAAATGGTTGATCTGTGAAATAAAGTAGCCTTGACATCTATCAGTCATTTGCCAACTCTGGCAACATAAATAAGAGAATATTTCTTCCTTATTTAGCAATAGTTGAAGTTTAAAGGCTGTATTCCATTAGAGAAGTGAGGTAGGATATTTTAATCATAATATCCTCCTTACCAAGATCAAAAAGAAATATTTTAATGATTTTATAGACACACACAAAAATAAAACCATGTGTCAGCACTAGTTGCCTATTGTCTATGTTCCTTGACTTTTCTTTTATTGGGACTGATTTTCAGTGGGTACATTGAGGTATGTAAACTACTCAAATAAAAACAAAAAGGGTCTGGGAGTAGTGGCTCATGCTTGTAATCCCAGCAATTTGGGAGGATGAGGAGGGAGGATCACTTGAGCCAAGGACTTTGAGATCAGCCTGTGTAACAAACTGAGATCCCCATCTCTATAAAAAGATAAAAAATTAAACAGGCATGGTGGTGCACACCCAGAATCCCAGCTACCTGAGACACTGAGGTGGGAGGATCATTTGAGCTTGGGAGGTCAAAGCTGCAGTGAGCCGCGATAGTGCCCCTGCAATTGAGACTGGGTTACAGAGGGAACTTTGTCTCAAAAAAAAAAAAAAAAAAAAAAAAAAAGTATGATGGAAGAGTTCGGAACCACTTTGTTGGAAGCTTAGAAATGGCTTCTTAGCGATATTACAGCTGAGTGAATGAAGCAGGTGATCTGAAAGTTGTCGGCTCTAATTCTACTTTTAACTCTCCCCTGTGACTTGGATAAACCATACAGCCTCTATGCATATATACTTTCTCATTTATAAAAGAAAGATGCTAAACCCTCATCACAGCTTGTGGAAGCTTCTGAACCAAATATGAGTGTGTCAATTGAGTTATTATTCCATTCTCTTCAATTTAGCACCGAGATTTATAAGAACTTTTTTTTTTTTTCTTCAGTTTAAGGTCTATCCGATGTGATACATTTAGAACAAATTTTAAATAGATGAAATTTTCCAACTCTTAATTGCCATTTAATTTCAGTGGTATTTTCTAAACAATGATTATGCATAAGGCAGTGATTCTCAAATTCCTTATATTCACTTACAGATTCCTGTGGTTCAAGAAACAAAAATGTCTAAGAAATGAAGACAGTTCTGAGCAGCGAGTATTCTGAATATTATTACGCTTATGAGAGGGTTAGAAATAAGGAGCCATAAGAGGGACAGTTTTTAACAGCTAGAGTGATGAAAGAAGGCTTCAAAATGGAAGCTATGTTTCATGTGTGACTTTTAAATTGTGGAGATAATGGATCAGAACTTTTACTTTAAAAGGAAAAACAGGGTCAGATATGGATGGCAAAAATGTACAAGCAATGTGGATAGCTAAACGTCTCAGTGTGACTTGATTTGGATATAAGGTACATACAGTAAATTACAGAAGTTTAGAGCTACTAAATGGGCTTAGAGTCACACTGTGGAGAGCCTTAAAGGCCACTTGAAGGAGTTTTCATGTTATTTTGTGAGATAGATGGTTATTAGGGGTTCTGAGTGACACGACTGATAGGGAGAGGCAGAGTTAGAAAGCGTCACAATAGTCCAGAAATGGTTTACCATGTTAAGTATGGTTTCTCTCACAAGCAGCTGCTCAGTAAATATTTGAATGACTAGCCCAAAAAAAGCTTCCAGCTTTAAGTGGCTGATATCACTTGAAATTATTTTCTCATTAAATTTCTAATAGGTCATTGATAGCTTTAAAAATAGATTTTTTAAAAAAACTCAACATTTTTAAAGAAAATTTACTTTTGGTTGTTTCCTGTGTCTTCCTTGCTCCTGCTACAGAATTTTCTTTTCAAATAGGAATTCTTCTTCTTCTTCTTCTTTTTTTTTTTTTCCAGGCCAATGTAGATTTTCTTTCTTCTTTTTCTTTCATCAGGCAGCAAATTTATAATCCAGTGACATCTTGTCTGTTTCCATGGGAATGGATATAATAGAGCATATTTAGCACTATGGACTTGATCCAACTAAAAAATATTTGTAAGAGTCTGAAATGTGAGGCTGTGTAAGGCCATGCGTGTTGTTGGCTCTGCCTTGCTGTTACTGTTGATGTCTTCATTGTAAATGTCAGCTTTCTGTGAAAGTCAGAAGATAATTAAAATGGCACAGAGGTTACAACCTCTGCTGTTACTTGCAGAGGTGGCTTCTCTGCCACCTGATCTAGGTTGGAGGGTTTATTCTGGGGTTTGTTTGTTAACCATAACTAAGTTAAAAGATCCTTCAAGATCACTGTTTCAGATGGAGTTATTTTTAACTACAGTGGAAATAAAAGTGAAAAATACTTACATGGAGATGTAGCGTTCTCCTTAAGAAACTATTTTATTTAAATTCTTTTAAAAGCAAATATGAAGTCTACAGAGAAATAGGGTCTCCTGTAGATAATACTTTTCAACATAAACAGTGTGAGTTTGGGTGCCCTAATCTATGGTGTATTTAGATGATCTATGAAATTTTGGACAAGAATACGGATTGCAATATGCCTCACGTTTAGTTCAAGTGATTATCCTTAAGGATATCTTTAGGAGTTTTGTAATTATAAATTTTAAAAATTAGGAAAAGACTTTTTTTTTTTTTTTTTTTTTTTGAGACAGAGTCTGGCTCTGTCGTCCGGGCTGGAGTGCAGTGGCCGGATCTCAGCTCACTGCAAGCTCCGCCCCCCGGGTTTACGCCATTCTCCTGCCTCAGCCTCCCGAGTAGCTGGGACTACAGGCGCCCGCCGCCTCGCCCGGCTAGTTTTTTGTATTTTTTAGTAGAGACGGGGTTTCACCGTGTTCGCCAGGATGGTCTCGATCTCCTGACCTCGTGATCCGCCCGTCTCGGCCTCCCAAAGTGCTGGGATTACAGGCTTGAGCCACCGCGCCCGGCCAGGAAAAGACTTTTTAAGAACAACCAAAACTTCATTATGAAATGAGCAATGATTTCATTAGTTAGCAAGTAATCACAGTGGGCACGTGTGAGTCACTGAACCTTATACATTACCTTTTTTCCATATAGCTGTATCTTGAATTTCTTCCCATCTAGTCAGTCATGTGATTTATGTAGGATTGCTTCCATCCCCAAACCTTGATGAGGGCTCTCAATGCTTATTCCAATCTCAATGCTTAGTAATTTAGTGATTGCTTCAGAGATTTACAACAAAAATATTAGTAGATTATATTATTTTGACAAATATTTACACACTCCTACCCACATATGAGGATACTTTCTCACACCACTGATATTCAACTTGGCCATGTGATGTTTTATCCAATGCCAGCGGAACGTGAAGAGTGATGATCTATGCCACATTCAAGCAATCAATTTAAATGTAACCTTCTTGTGTACCAGGGAACAGGTGTCAGTCAGGATTCAAAGGGGAAACAGAGACAGTATAAGTTTTATAGAATAAGGGATTTTAGAATTACAATTTATACAAATGTGGAGGGGGATGAAAAAAATTGAAGGTCTAGGGGAGATCTTGAGGGTCAGAAAAGAAGTTACTAGTCACTCTGAGAAGTCAAACACATCTTGCCACAGTGGTGAAAGCTTGTGGGGTAGACTTTCAGCATGTGCATCCACAACCAAACATCTGATGGTGATCCTGAGGCCACTACTGGATAGTATTCAAGAAGGATAATTAAATGCCAAGCAAAAAAGAGCATAGATAAATCAGGGGGCATATTCCCATCTGTCCCTCATGGCATCTTATTTTGATAACTTGCAGAGAGTAATGACCACTGCTTCACTTCTGTCATATATTCCTCTGGCCAGCTCTAACATGGAGCTTTAGAGGGAAGGGCATTGAATCTAGAAGAGATTTCCCAGCTTTAACAAAGATACATAGTACAAGCTACAAAATGGAAAAGTGCTATATTGGGACTACTTCAACCTGGATTCGAATAAGAAATATGTGGTGTGGAACCCCAGCTGGAGCAGAGCCCCCATCAACCAGCAGCTCTTATATAACATGAACAAGGAATAAATATTTGATGTAGTAAGCCACTGAGAAGTTGAAGTTGTTTATTATTGCAGCACACTTGACTAACAGTAAAACCGATATTGAAAGTAAGGGGCGGCTCAAATGAAAGGCAAAAATATCTATCATTTCTTTTGTTGTTGGCTAGGAAGGAAACAGGAATTTGGGGAAAGTGAGCAACCTGTGTTTTCAATATTTGGGATATTTTGTGAAATGTCAAAATAGATAACTTGGAAGATACACAATTGAAACAGGAGTGCAGGGAAGGGAAGAGTGTGGTCCCTTTAAATGATACAGAAGGCAGGAAGGGAAGTGTTGGGTAGAGGAGGCGTGGTACCTGGCTAGGGCCTTACCTATCACGGACCTAGGTGAGGACAGGCACTTCTGCCTTGGCACCCAAATGTTGCATTTTCCAAGACCACCCTGGCCCGCCATGCCTCCATCCTGGGCCTATAAAAACCCTAGACCCTAGCAAGGCAGAGACAGAAGCTGCTGGATGGTGAGAGGAATACATTGGTGGAAGAAGACAAAAGACTGGACGTCGAGAGGATGTGGAAGGGAGCACGCTGGCAGAAGTTCACACCAATAGATGCGGGCACGCCAGCAGGCCATCAACTGGCAGGGCGAGGTGCAGTTTGGCCTGGGCAGTCAGAAGAGAGCCAGGGCCACCTAGCAGCTTAACTCCAGGGGAAAACCATTTCCCTTCTGGCGTCCCCATCATGGGAGAGCTACTTCCACTAAAAAAAAACTTTGCACTTATTCTCTAAGCCCACGTGTGATCTGATTCTTCTATACACCAAGGCAAGAACCCAAGATACCTTGTGACAAGGTAGAGGGTCTAATTGAGCTGGTTAACACAAGCCGCCTCTAGACATCAAACTAAAAGAGCATTCTGTAACACATGCCCACTGGGGCTTCAGGAGCTGTCAACATTCACCCCTACACACTGCTGTGGGTTCAGATCCTCACAGCCCGCTGTCTGTATGCTCCCCTAGAGGTCTGAGCAGTGGGGCACCGAAGCAGTGAGCCATACCCCCATCCCATGCCCTGTGAGGGGGACAAGGGAATCTTTCCCATTTCAGTATGACATGATGAGTTGAGGCTTTGGTTGAAAACATTTTGAAAAAAGAATGTTAGTAGTGAGACCTGGTTATCAGCTGCATTTAATAAGGTTCTATGAGAAAGACATGTGCTCATAAAAGAATTGTTTTTTTTTTAAGTGATGGAAAACACAAAAGAGAACTTTTGAGGCTTTTGCAGATTGGAAATATTTGTATTTAACATTTATGCTTATATTCTGTTATATTTAAAATAAAATATGAATAAATTGTGCAAGACAAAAATCTAATTCACATTGAGATTAAAATAGTTTTCTAGCGGAAAAATCATGTTGTGACTACCCTACCTTTTATTAAATCTTTAAAATCTTTTTATTAGATTAATGTGACCCTGAGTAACATTATTTGAATTAAACAAAATTGCTCAGGAAAAGAGAATAATAATTTTCTCATAGGAGCCTAAATAATGTAGCTATAATTAAGTTGAGAGAGAGGGAGGCATATTTTACAAAGTATTATAAGGGTAGCTATTGCTACACAGACCTTAATAGAATCATACAGATAATGAAGCAACAAATTTTTGAGAGAGCTATATATCCAAAAGCAACATCAGTCTGAATTAAAACCTGACTTTGACTGAGGTATTAAGCAACTTTTAGAGTTTGTAATAAGACCAAACAATTCTAAATGTGTATGAACCTAATAACAGAGCTACAAAATACATGAAGCAAAGCCAGAAAGAACTAAGAAAAGACAGAAAAAAATTTACAAACATAGTGGGAGAATTAATGAACCATATTTCAGTAACTGAGTGAACAAGTAACCACAAAATCAGAGTTAGTAGACAAGATTTGAACAGCACTATCAACCAACTTGACCTAATTGACATTTAACAAACACTACCAACAATGGCATATCCTTTCTTTTCAGTATATAGGAAACATTCACCAAGATAAAACATGTCATACAATAAAATAACTGAATAACTTTCAAAGTATTGATCTCTTACAGAGTATTTTTTAAACCAGTGGAATCAGAGATAAAACTAAATTTGTCGAAAATCTTCAGATATTTTAAAATGAAATACACTCCTAATTAATACGTGTACCAAAGCAGAAATAAGCATAGATATTACTATATAACATCATTTCAAACTTTATGATAATAATAAAATTCTGTGAGATGCAACAAGTTGGTGCTTAGAGGAAAATTTGTAATTTTCAATTATTTTATTGAAAAATAAGAATTTAAATAAGAAATGTTTAAACTGACCTATATATTCATTTTGGAAGCTAGAACAAAAGTAAACTAAACACAGTAAAAGAAATGAATAAGTAAAGATAAGAACAAAAATTAAAAAAAGAAATAAGATAAATAATAGAGAACATTAATAAAGTTAAAAATTTGATTGTTGGAAAATATTAATATTGATAAATTCATAACAAAACTAATCAAGGAAATCAGAGAGACAATATGAATGAATAATATTGGGGAGAAAGAGGGAATGTTATTACAACTTTTACGGATAAGTACAAGATAATAAGGAAATATAATAAACAACTTTATGCCAATAAATTTAAACAGTTAAAGTGCACATGTTCTTGGAAAAGCACAACTTACTAAAACTCATTGCTAAAATTAAATTATGAAACTATCACAATATCAAGTATGTAAAGTGTTGGTGAGAATGCTGAGCCACTGAGTTGTCATTAATTGGTAATAGGAGTATAACATGGTACAAATGCAGTGAAAAATAGTTTGAAAGTTTTTTAGTAAAGAAACAGATACACTTACCATATGATCCACGAATTCCACTTCTAGGTATTTACCCAAGGGAAATGAAACCATAGATTTGTACTAGATGTTTATATGAATATAATAATATTCATATTCATGAATATCCTATTCGTATTATTTATAACATATATACTATATAATGTAATTTTTAATAATCAAAACAACACAAATTTTAATCAACAAAGGAGCTGATAAATTGTTATATTCATACAGTGGAATTAAAGAACAACTGCTAGACTGCAGAGCAGTATAAAAACATGGATTAATTTCTAATTCATGCTGAGAGAAAGAAGTCAGATACAATGAATACATGCTGTATGATAAGGGTTGGCAATTTTGTTTCTGGAAAGATGTAAATATTTTAGGTTTTCTAAGCCATGTAATCTGTATCACAATGATTCAACTCTGCCACTTTAGCATGAAATCAGCTATAGACAAGATGCAAATGAATGGGTGTGGCTGTGTTCTAATACAGCCTTATTTACGAAAACAGGTGCTAAGCTAGATTTGGCCTATAAGTCATATCCTGCCAACCTCTCCTTTACGATTTTGTTTATTAAAAGTTCTAAAGTAGGAAAACTAATCTACAGTGACAGAATTCAAAATAGTGCTAGCCTAAAGTGGGGTTATGGTGGTAAGTTGATTGCTGAGGAGCAGGAGAGGATTTTCTGGTGTGAAATAAATGTTCTGTATCTTGATTAGAGTTGTAGTTACACAGGGTATATATTTGCCAAAACTCGTTAACTTATTCTTTGTTAAAAGGAGAGCATGTGCACAGGTGTAGAGACAAGAAACAGCTTGGAGAGTGTTGGCGTTGCTGGAGCACCAGGTAGAAGGCATGAAGAGTCAGAGTCTAAATTTGGAAAGATAAAGAAAGATTAAGGAACTGGTCATGTGACATGGAGACTATGAAGTAGTGAATGGTACATATATCATATTAATGTGTATGTGCCACATTACATATCATATTGGTATTTATTTAAAATTTTATGTTTAATTTTGGACTTCTGTTTTAGTTAGGTCTCCTATTGAATATTAAATTAGAATTTACTGTTAGTTTCTAGAAGATATGAGACAATTTTTGCCAAATATGTTCACATTTCCAAGCAAGAAAAGTCAACAGGATTCATAAAGGAAGAGTGATCTGAAATTTCTTTTTTAATCCTCTGCTTCTTATCTGCAACAAGTATATTAAAGAGTTGTCGTGGAAGTGATCAAATTTTAGGGGAAAATTTATTGGAAAGAGTTGCTGTAATGCTGTTGACATTCTTCCCCACCTTGAAAAGGATGTTTCCTCCACACTAAAGTCTAAAAGACTTCAAGGAGACCAGTTGAAGAACTTCACTTGTGTCTATGGTAATTTATGGTCTGCAAAGAAGGTAGTTCCCAACTCATACCTGAGAAAGCTCAGAAAGAAGAGATTGTGGCTAGGTGGTTGCTCTCGGGGTCAAGCAATGATACAGTTGCTTTGGGATACCTTGATTGTCCAGAGTTATTACAGCCCAAAGAAGAGCAGCTGAGGTGGGTGGATCACAAGGTCAGGAGTTCAAGACCAGCCTGGCCAACTTGGTGAAACCCTGTCTCTACTAAAAATACAAAAAATAAGCTGGACATGGTGGCAGGCACCTGTAATCCCAGCTACTCAGGAGGCTGAGGTAGTAGAATTGTTTGAACTATTATTCTCTGATCACTGGAAAGTGTGAGCACCTTTAAACGTTTGGGTTTTTTACATGTTCCTTTTTCTATTAAGTGCCTCTCTAATTCTTCCAATGTTAAATAAGATAGTTGTTTTTTTCTTATATCTAGAGTGTTCTCCCATATTATTTAGTAACAGATATGCATCAGTCACATCTTGTAGTTTTACAAGTAAATATCATTAGGATTTTGATAACAATAGGTAGATTTGAATAGTTAGTAATTTGAACAGTAATTTAGTCAGTCAGTCCAATTTAAAACAGTCAGTAATTTGAGCCCTCCCATTCTTTTGTTGGGGGAGGAAGGAAAATGAGATACTAAGTTTTAAATTTTGGCATCACTTCTTTTTTAGGCCTCGTATTTTTCCCTCCAAAATAAGAAAGGGAGAAAAGATAAATGTAATAAATATGACTATGAAAAAATTTACTGGTGTAATAATTTTAACTTTGGCATGATTTAAAATAAAAATATGGCTGTTTCTTAACCTTCTATGTCATTTATATAATAGCAAGAACCAGTGATTCTATGGCTGTATGCTACATTTCTCCTTTTCATTATATCTATGTGTGACAAATATGATTAAATTGAGTAAATGTGTAGAAATGCTATATAAAAACATTATTTTAGCTGTCTTTTTAAGAAAGTAGTAGTATAATTTTAGTGATACCTGAACATTTGGAGTCTTTTTCTCTTGAGTTTTGCTGACTGCGTGGGGAAAGGATTAAAAATAGGGCAATAATTAGCCGCTTCCAATCTTTATTGTGGAGGGTGAAAAATCTAAGCTCAAGATATGGCACAACTAACTTTGAATTGACAACAGAAAGTATTTCTTTACCAATGAAAAGGGTAATTCATGAAAGGATTTCTGAGCATCTCTGCTTGTGCAAAAGAGCTTGGATATATAATATTTAGAGGCACAAGTTTTCCCTTATTGATTTCATCATGATCCCCATAAACCAAACAATTAGATCAGAACAGAAGGGTAAATCCTCTCACATATACCTCTGGAGTTTGGTTTTACTGTATTTGGTAACTGGCCTTCCTTTATCAGACCACCAACTTTAATAAATCTTGGATAGTTATAGGATAGGAAATTTCACAAATATATTAAAGCTGCATCATACTAACATAGAGTCTGGAATGATTTAAAATATTTCCTTTGATATGATTCCCAAATTCTATATAAAAGTAAAGTAATAGTACAGAAATAAAATGTGGTGTGGCATGTTTAGAACTTTTATGACTAGCCTGACTTTGAGTGAAATGAGTAAGAGATCAAAGTTTTCATGACTTTAGGTTTTTCTGTTTGTTTGTGTTTGTTTTTGTTTTTGTTTTTTTCCCTTTCTCCCGTTTTTCTCCTTTTGGAAAGGCTGGTGTTCTATAAGGAGACCAGAATAATCTACACTTCCAAACAGAATAATATATTTAGTCAAGTATATAACATTGGTCATCTTATAGTGATGATTCATAGGTACTATGAGAAAAATTTCATTTTTTTTTTTTGCATATTTCAAGGTAGTTTAGATAAAACTGGCTAGACCTGGGTTGAATAAACAGGTGTAGAGCAGCTCTAAGTATAATAATAAAAAAGCATACACCATTAATGCAATGGTATAGAAGCATATTCTTCAGCTTGAATATTCTGAATCTCTAGGAAATTATTGCTATATGTTATGATGAAGTAAAAATACATCAAATATCTTTCTTTTCTCTCTTTATATAAATTCTTTCATCTTAATGTAGCAGATTGTGTCTTTAGGAAGACGATCTAGCAAGAGTAATCTTAAATAAAGAGAAATTTAAATCAAAATGACTTGGCCTTGTAGAGTATTCCTAATTTTGATTTTTGCAATCATTTCATCTTCCTATATATGTCCTTTTATGGGATCATTTATAATAAGGTTGCATTGCTTGGGCATGTGCAAACTGAATGATTTAATTACTCATGGGTGATCAAATGTTAATTGTTAACCAGTCCTCCTCTCAAGAAGCCATTGCAGATCTCCATCTGAAACCAATGATTTCTGCTACATCTGTAACTCTGGCTGGATCAGTGGCTCTCAAACTTGAGCATGCATTGAGTAATCTGGAGAGCTTGTTAAAGCACAGATGGCTGGGCCCAAGCCCCTGAGTACCTGATGTGGTAGGTGTAGGGTAGAGCCCAGTAATTTGGAGATCTAACAGTTCCCAGCTGATGCTGATGGAGCAGCTTTAAGAAACACTGGTTTATATGGTCTGCTTGGTTTCTAGCAACTTCTCCTTCCTCTCTTCAAATTGAAGATATCTGCTTCAGAACATAATGCCTTGAGATTTTTGTCTGTAGGACCAACTGAAACCTAAGCAAGAGGGAAGTACTAATCCAGTCCTCAAGAAGTCAGCGTCAAGTCTACCATCCTTCTAAATTTTGCTCAACTTGTGCTGCAGCTCTGAGGTAGCTTTATAATTCTTACTTCCTTTCCAGTGTACCCGCCTTTTTCCTTTGAAGTCGTCTTCAGTGTTTTACTTTACCTAAAAAAGGCGCAAGTTTTACTATTATGCGCTTCCTGCCTCTAATCTTTTCATTTTCTAACAGATTTTGTAGGTCTTATCCAGATGAATTTTCCACAACACTGCTTTGTCTACACCACTCCTATCTGGTTAAGTGAAATAATATATATGAATGTTTTTGAACTCTAATGTATTATTTAAGTTGTTATTATGCTTAAATCCTTCACTTCCTTTCAATGCTTAAAAACGTTTCTCAGTTACTGATCTGCACACCAGAGGGACGCAACTTTTTCCAGTGTGTCCACTCCTTTACCTTGGATGTCTGGGGTGGTTGTCACTAAGATTCCCTCTATACCTCTGGCATCCATCTAAAGGGATTTAGTTTATATAGTTAGTCATAGTGGAGCTAAAGCTGGGTAATGTGAGTGGGAAACAAACCTCTAAATCCTGAATGTGAAATATAAGTCTCCCTCTATTTTGCCTTTTGCTTCTCAAATTCCCTTTTATTCTCTAGGCAGGCTGGATTTACATTTTCCACCAACATACTTCTAAGTCTTTGTATACCACCTTTCTGCTGCATAAAGATCACTCTTGAATTTTATTCCTTGATTTACCTAAACTTCTAAGTTATACTCCTCCTAAGTTCTATTCTTCCTTTGAGTCTCTTCACTGTCCTCTACTCTGTGAAATAATTTACTGACCAAACCCTGCAGATTTTTTTCCTGAGCCTCCCCAAACTCCTAAAATACATCTTTCCACTGCTCTGCTGTGGTTTTCTTATGCAATCATTCAGGACTTATCTTGATGTTTCCATTCTTTGTGTACAGTAGACTGACCTATACAAGCTAGAGCTGTGACTGCTATCATAGTCGGCGTATCCTACAAATTATATTTGGTAATGATGTTTAGTATTGTAAGAAAATAAAGCAGCAAAGACTCAGCACCCTGTTGAAACATGGAATTAGTTTTGGGCTTTTTAATGGAAAGTTAGCTGTAGTTATTTTATTCGAAATAGAAGAAGGCTTAAAGAGAATAGTTTATGCAAATATCCTTTATCATCTCCGGAGAATGGTTTAGTATTAATGTGGTTTGACCACTCTGATATACAGATATCAAGCTGCTGATACTGGACACAAGCCATGATGTCTTACCGCAATCTTCTTCATGACTTTCTCAGGCTAACATTACAGGAGTTAAAACAACTTATGAACATAACCTTTGAAATTTCTCCTAATATAATGAAGGTTTGACTTGAGCTGTACCTAAGCTTTCTTTTTCTTATTAGCTCATCACTTTTTATTGGGAAACTACTAATTATATTTTTCAAATAATTATGTATTGCTCTTAGTGTTTATATTCTTAAATATGTATAGAACATTAGATCATTAAAAAACGCAATACATATTTCGTTCACTTAATTTAAACTCATAAGTTCTAAGGCCTTAGTGATATTGCTTTTTCCCTCCTCAATTTTGTATTTATCTTTATTAAAAAAAATCAATTTGGGACCAGGCCCTTCTGCTGGCATTACAGTGTTTTCATCAAAAATTTACCTAGAAATTTTGCTAAAGTGGTTGCCTAAGTGTGGACTATTTTACTACTTTTTTTACCTCATTAAAATAATGAGAAAAAAGAGAAGCAAGTAAGAGGAAAATCGGGCAGTTTTCTAACAGATTGTATCTTGGGAGGCATCTGTGCTTGCAAATTGTGTAACTAGTTTGACTTGATTAGTCAAATTAATTGGTCAAAGGAAGAAGAAAATTGCATATAGGGCTGGTTTGAGCAGTGGTTTCGTTTTGCTTTTTATTTTTATTTTTTTGTACCAAATCTAACAGCAAAGCTGTGAAGTACAACGCTCAATCACTGTGAATGTGGCAAAACCCCAACGTGTGAATGCTATGGTAGCATGGCTGTATTCAGGGATGTCATTTTGTGTGTCAAAAAAAAAAAGAAAACCTTCTTTTAAAAACATTCAACATTGTGTGTATAAAGGCTGCACCTTTGGCAAAAATGTCGTGATCAGTTTGAATTACTGGCCTGATTCTTATTCTTTCTGCATGTCGAGAAATAGAATTGTTGAGAATTCTGTGTGACTACAATTCCCATAAGGGAACTAAGAAAAGTGGCAAAATAGCACTGCTTAATTTACCTCACAACCCAGAATTTTAGAGCCATCTCTTCTCTTAAAGTCAGCAGTAAGCAAAAAATCTCTAGCCAGTAAGATCCTTCACAATATTGCATTTTCTAAAATATAAACAAATACTTAAAGGTTTTATGATCACTTCATTGTTTGAGATGTGCTTGAATAGCTACACAGAAAATGACCTGGCATAAAAAACTAGCCGGGCGAGGTGGCGGGCGCCTGTAGTCCCAGCTGCTCGGGAGGCTGAGGCAGGGGAATGGCGTGAACCCGGGAGGCGGAGCTTGCAGTGAGCTGAGATCCGGCCACTGCACTCCAGCCTGGGCGACAGAGCGAGACTCCGTCTCA